>NC_091979.1:211856936-211926934 GCF_044704955.1 Pristiophorus japonicus | reverse complement strand
CTCTCTTGCCCCCTCTCTCCCCCCTTCTCTTCCCACCTCCCCCCCCTCCTCTCACCCCTCTCATCTCAAGCCTCTCCTCTCCCTCCTCTCCAGCCTCTCCTCTTGTCCCCTCTCTCCCATCTCTCCTGTCCCGTCCTCCCTCTCTCTTGCCCCCTCTCCCTCCCCCCTCTCTCTCCCCCAATCTCCACACCCTCCCGTCCCCCCCTCCCCCTCCTTTCTCTCCACCCATTCTCCTCCTCCCCTCCCCCTCTCTGCTCTCTCTCCTCCCCCCTCTCTTCACTCCTCCCCCTCTCTCCTCCTCTCCAACTCTCCCCTCCCACTCTTTCCCCTATCCCCCTACCCCCATTCTCTCCTCTCCCTCACTCCCCCTCTCCTCTCCTCCCCCTCTCTCTTGCCCCTTCTCTCCCCCTTCCCCTCTCTCTCACCCCTTCTCTCTCCCCATCTCCCTCTCCACTTCCTCTCTCTCCCCCTTTCTCCTCCTCCTCCTCCCCCTCTTCTCTCTCCTCCCCCCTCCCTCCTCCTCTCTACCTCTTCACTCCCCCCACCTCCCTCTCCCCCTATCCCATTCTCCACTCCCTACCCTCTCCTCCCCCTCTCTCTCCCCCCTGCTCCCCTCCACCCCTCCTCCCCCTCTCTCTTGCCCCCGCTCGCTCCCTCCCCCTCTACACCTCTCTCTCTCCTGCCCGCTCCGCTCCCCTGCACCCCCTCTCTCTTGCCCCCTCTGTCTCACCCATGTCTCTCCCCCTGTTCCCCGCCGCCACCTCTCTCTACCCCGCTCTCCCCTCCTCCCTCCTCCCCCCTCCACCCCCTCTCTCATGCCCCCTCTCTATACTCCCTCTACCCCTCTGTCCCCTCCACTCACGCCCCCTCCCCTCCTTTCCCCCCATCCCGTTCTCTCTCTCCCTTCCCTCCTCTCTCCCCCTTCCCTCCTCTCTCCCTCTCTCTCCCCTCCCCTCCTCTCTCCCCCTTCTCCCCTCCTCTCCCTCTCTCCCCTCCTCTCCCTCTCTCCCCTCCTCCCCCCTCTCCCCTCAACCCCCTCTCTCCCCCTTACCCCTCATCCCCCTCCTCACCTCATCCCCCTTTCCCGTCCTCCATCTCTCTTCCCATCTCTCTCCCCCCTTTCTCTCCCCATCTCCACCCCCTTCCATTCCCCCCTCTCCCGTCCTTCCTCTCTCTTGCCCCTTCTCTCTTCCCTCCTCCACCCTCTCTCTCTCCTGCCTCCTCTATCTCCCTCCTGCTCCACCCTCTCTCCCCCCAGCTCCCCTCCTCCCCCTTTCTCTCCTCCTGCTCCCTTCCCCTCTCTCTTGCCCCCTCTCTCTAACTCCCCCCTCCCCCCGCTCCTCTCCCCATCTCTACCCCCTTCCCTCTCTCTCTCCTCTCTCTCTCTCCCCTCCTCCCCCTCTCTCACCCCTCCTTCCCCTCTCTCCCCCCTGCTTTATCCCCGCCCCCTCTCTCTCCCCCCCTCTCTCCCCCTGCTCCCCTCCTCCCACTCTCTCTTGCCCGCTCTCTCTCCCTCTAACCCTCTCTCCTCACTGCTCCCATCCTGTCCCCTCCTTCCCTTCACTCTTGCCCCTCTCTATCCCCCCTCTTCCCTCCTCCTCCCTCTCTCCCCTACTCCCCCCCTCGCCACCCACTCCCTCACTCCCCTCCCCCCCTCCCTCTCTCCCGACCTCCCCCTCCCCTCCCCTCTCCCCCCTTCTCCCCTCCTCCTCCCCCCTTACTCCTTCCCCGCTCCCATCCCCCTTGTCATGTATGTAACCTTCATGTAACTGTAACCTTCATGTAACAACACTGTACACTGTGCACACCTTGACCACAGGGGGTGAACTTATGGGAGACACTCCTCACCTGGTCATCCAAGTATATATAGGGAGGTCCCATGCAGGGTCCTCACTTCTTGGTCCTGTGAATAAAGGTACAGGTCACAGAGTGACCTTGTCTCCAGTATGTGCCTCATGTTGATTTACAGTAGAGTGTAAGGACGCAACATTTGGCGATGAGAAACGGGAATCAACGACTCATGAGAATGGCCACCGGTAGCACAGAGGAACGGTACTGTGTTGGTGAGGACTGGGGCGATTTCATTGAGAGGCTCCAGCAGACCTTTGTCACGAAGGACTGGCTGGGAGCGGCAGCGGCTGACAAGCGAAGGGCGCATCTACTGACCGGCTGCGGACCTAAGACGTACGAGCTGATGAACCCGAGAAGCCGGCGGACAAGACCTTTGAGGAGCTCAGCAAACTGATCGGTGAGCACCTCAAACTGGCGAGCAGTATACACATGGCCCAACACCGTTCTATACGCACCGACGTCGGGAAGGGGAGCATACCGGACTTCGTTGTGGACCTTCGGCGCTTGGCCAGCCTCTGTAAGTTCACAGACGCCTGCAGGGGGGAGATGTTACTGGATTTCTTCAA
This sequence comes from Pristiophorus japonicus, assembly GCF_044704955.1. Taxonomy (NCBI): domain Eukaryota; kingdom Metazoa; phylum Chordata; class Chondrichthyes; family Pristiophoridae; genus Pristiophorus; species Pristiophorus japonicus. Next base: position 211,924,517 of record NC_091979.1, on the reverse strand, counting down.
TGAGGGCATTGGTCATGCCGTGATTTTTAGGAAGCTAATTGAGACCAAGGAATTGACCTTGAAAGAGGCAGCATTGATGGCTCAAACCTTCATGGCGGGGGAGGAGGAAACCAAGATCATAAACACACACAACTCTGCTCCCAACGTGGCGATGGAGCAGGGAGTTAACATGGTAAACACGACTCAGAACCCCGCAGGCAGGCAAGGGCAATTCGACAGCAACCAGGCAGTAACAGACTCTAGGGTGGGTCCTCAACAGAGACAATGGCAGGTTGAACGGCCATTTACACCATCACAAGGGACAATACGTCCCAGGATGGGGCCATTGATACCCACTAACAGAGTGCTCAAGAGTAATCAAAGAGACAATCAAAGAGGAATGCCTGGTGACAGCTCTTTTGTTCACAACAATCTCAGCTCATGCTGGAGGTGCGGGGGGCAGACTTGCTGCGAAACTTGCAGGTTTCAACAACTTATCTGCAGAAATTGTAACTTCAGTGGACATTTAGCCAGAATGTGCAGTAAGCCCGCAGCAAGGCTGGCTTACGAAACAAATGAACCGCAAGAGGGGTCTACAAGGCAGGGTTATGCTTGGGACACAGCAAGTTTAGTGGGTTCAGGTGGCAAACATCCACAGCTCATACACAAAGACGCCACCTATGATGATGAGAGTACTATTTAACGGCATCCCGGTACGCATGGAGCTGGACACAGGAGCCAACCAGTCACTTATGAGTGTCCAACAATTCGAGAAACTATGGCCACTCAGAGCTAGCAGACCCAAACTAGAACGCATTGACACGCAATTACGGATGTACACCAAAGAGATCATCCCAGTGCTAGGCAGTGTAATGTTGGTGGTCACACATAATGGATCAGAGAACCAGCTGCCACTCTGGATTGTCCCGGGAAATGGTCCTGCGCTTTTGGGGAGGAGCTGGCTCGCCGAGATGAACTGGAAATGGGGGGATGTGCACACCATTTCATCTGTGGAGCGAAGTTCATGCTCACAGGTCCTACAAAAGTTTGAGTCACTATTTCAACCTGGTGTTGGGACTTTCAAAGGTACCAAAGTAGTGATACACATCACCCTGGATGCCACACCAGTGCACCATAAAGCCAGAGCTGTGCCGTATGTGATGCGGGAGAAAATTGAGAGTGAGTTGGACAGGTTGCTAAAAGAGGGCATAATTTTGCCCGTTGAATTCAGCGACTGGGCAAGCCCCATCGTCCCTGTCCTAAAAACGGATGGCTCGGTCAGGATCTATGGCGACTACAAGGTCACCATCAACCGAATGTCACTCCAAGACCAATATCCGCTTCCGAGAGTGGAGGATCTTTTTGCCACGCAGGCAGGCGGCAAGCTGTTCACCATGTTGGACCTCACTTCGGCCTACATGACCCAAGAACTGGCTGAAGAATCCAAGCTACTGACCACCATCACCACGCACAAGGGGTTGTTTGTTTACAACAGGTGTCCGTTTGGCATTCGTTCAGCAGCCGCTTTCTTTTAAAGGAACATGGAAAGCCTGCTCAAATCCATCCCTGGAACACTCTTATTTCAGTTCAACATTCTTATGACAGGTTGAGACACCGAGGAACACCTCCACAACCTGGAGGAGGTGCTATGCTGACTGGACCGGGTAGGCCTGCGACTAAAGAAGTCCAAGTATGTGTTTTTGGCCCCAGAGGTCGAGTTTTTGGGTAGGAGGTTTGCCGCAGACGGGATCCGGCCTACCGAATCCAAAACGGAGGCGATCCGTCGCGCGCCCAGGCCCTGCAACACATCGGCATTGCATTCATTTCTGGGACTATTGAACTATTTCGGGAACTTTCTGCCGAACTTAAGCACATTGTTGGAGCCGCTACATGTGCTCCTGTGTAAGGGTTGCGATTGGTTTGGGGGGACTGTCAGGAACGGGCTTTCAATCCTGCCTGGAACCTGCTTTGTTCTAATAAGCTGTTGACCTGTACAACCCCTGTAAGAAATTGGTTTTGACATGTGATGCATTATCCTGTGGGGTTGGGTGCATGTTGCAGCAGAGTAATGATGAGGGCCAACTCCAACTTGTGGCTTATGCTTCCAGGTTGCTCTCACAAGCAGAAAGGGGATATAGGATGGTTGAAAAGAAAGCACTCGCATGTGTCTACAGGGTGTAAAAGATGTACAGTACCTTTTTGGCAGAAGGTTCGAGTTAGAAATGGACCACAAGCCATTAACACCCCTGTTGTCCGACAGCAAAGCTGTCAATGCCAATGCGTCAGCTCGCATACAGCGATGGGCTCTCACGCTGGCTGCGTATGACTACACCATACAGCACCGGCCAGGCATCGAAAATTGCGCTGACACGCTCAGCAGGCTTCCACTGGCCACCACTGAGGGGGCAGCGGAGCAAAGCACTGAGATGGTCATGGCTGTCGATGCTTTCGACAGTGCAGGCTCCCCCAACACAGCCCACCAGATCACAACCTGGACAAACAGAGATCCCCTCCTATCCTTGATTAAGAAATGTGTCCTGACTGGAAATTGGGCGCCCGCACATGGAGAATGTCCTGAAGAGGTCAGACCATTTCACAAACGGATGGATGAACTCTCCATCCAAGCTGACTGCCGACTATGGGTCAGCCGGGTAGTCATGCCCCAGAAGGGAAGGGAAGCATTTATCAGGGAACTCCAGAGCGAGCACCCAGGCATTGTGCTAATGAAGGCCATTGCCCGTTCACATGTATGGTGGCCATGAATTGATGCAGACCTTGAACACTGTGTTCGCAGGTGCACGACGTGTGCCCAGCTGGGCAATGCCCCTAGGGAGGCTCCACTCAGCCCGTGGCCCTTGCCCACCAAGCCATGGTCACGTATTCACGTAGACTACGCGGGCCCATTCATGAGGAAAATGTTCGTCATTGTTGTTGATGCGTACTCGAAATGGTCATATTGAATTTGTGCACGACATCCACCACAGTGGAGAGTCTGCGTGCGATCTTTGCGACCCACGGCTTGCCGGACATCCTGTTTTGCGACAACGGCCCGTGCTATGAATTACAGGAGTTCATGTCGGATAATGGAATCAAACATGTCAGGACAGCACCGTTCAAGCCGGCTTCCAATGGCCAGGCGGAACGTGCGGTCCAAATCATAAAACAAGGCCTGCTCCGGATTCAAGGACTCTCCCTTCAATACCACCTATCACGCCTCCTGCTGGCCTACAGGTCCCGACCGCATTAGCTCACGGGGTCCCACCAGCGGAACTACTCATGAAACGTACACTTAAAACTCGGCTGTCCCTCATTCATCCAGTCCTGTCAGACATTGTTGAGAGCAAACGCCAGTCCCAAAATGAGTGCCATGACCGTAACTCAAAGGGGAGATGTATAGAAATCGATGACCCTGTATTTGTCCTTAATCACGGTTTGGGGCCCAAGTGGCTTGAGGGAACTGTAATTGGTAAAGAGGGGAATAGGGTCATAGTGGTCAGACTTAACAATGGACAGATATGCTGCAAGCATCTGGACCAAGTAAAAAAAAGGTTCAGCATGAACACTGAGGAACCTGAGGAAAATCATGAGATGCTGCCCACACCACTGCCAGTGAATGAGCAACAAGAACCTTCAGCAGCATGCACAGTCCCTGCGGCAAGTCCGGGCGAGTCGGAATCACCACAAGTGACAAAGATACATGCCAAGGCTCAACAACCAGAGCCCCTACTGTGGCGCTCCACGAGAGAGTGTCGACCGCCTGAAAGATTCAATCTTTGACCCAAAGACGTTGTGGGGGGAGGTGACGTCATGTATGTAACCTTCATGTAACAACACTGTACACTGTATACACCTAAGAAATGCACACTGTTTTGGATTGATAATAATAGACCCAGGTTCGGGATCTGGATAAATGTTAAATAAGAAACAAGGCAAATGAAGTAAAGATAAAACACCGTTTACTGAGAGAAAAGAAACTTAATACAGTTTACGAAGAAAAGAGAAGTATGATAAGATGCAACAAAGCTCACAGCCTTCAGTCTGTCGGGAACTCCGCAACGACGGTTGGTCAGGAGCCTTGGGGGTCCCAGCACCACTCGCGAATCACGATCCAAGGTGAAATTCAAGGAGCTACTGGACAGTTCCGTTCCTTTATACTATTGAACAAACATGGGTGCATGTGGCTTATGGCCAACTCCTAATCTGTAAGGCCCCAGCTGTTCTTCAACAAAGCATGGGACCTCGAGGTGCCAATCGTCCCATAAACAAGATGGTGTGTGCTTCAAGGTCTCTCTTTCTCGCTCTCTGCATCAACAACATTCCACGAGGCATGAAGCAGAAAACACACTATAAATGTCGGATATCATAATTAACCCTATGTGATTAACCCTGTACAATACAATCCACCCTTGATATTTAGACATTCTAAGTAATATAATCGAGTTGAAGGCGTAATGCATCAGTTACACGTTGAATATGCGCAAGCAACGCCCGCAATCTATACCAAAGAATACATACAAGCAGTAATATCAGTAATAACGCGATGAGTAAAATAACGATAGGATGTATTAACAGCTTCAAAGCAGCGGATGTTTTTGGGGACCATCCGTAAAAGATGTCCCATCAATGGTGTACCGCAACTCTGACCAAGGCGCCTTCACTGTAATTCATAGCAACTTGCAGAGTATGAAGGTCATATATGGTTAACACATCTTTAAAGCTAGCATTTAGAGGAGGATCTTTACGGGCGCCGTCAAGGTAAATGGGATAGACACTAGTAATACAAACATGATTCTGTCTGACTTCATGTAAAATTGTATCATTGTATGGTACAAGTGTCCAAATACATGTTACTGCTGAATGCTATAGGGAGCATGGTTCAAACACAGGTGTGTGCAAAGGACACACCATACCGAAAGGCCATATTTGACAATCTTGAGCTTGGTGAGTTCTATTGCTAGCATCAATCCATCCACCCTTGAACTCGGGTACCCACAGATTTTGGCCAAGGTGGGGAAGCACTATAAACTGGCACCAAATGTTGTTTTTTGTGATATTGACTATTCTCATAGTAAAGTTACACCGCTGGTCATCACAATGTGTATGTTGCATATCAGGTTTTACCCCTAGATTTCTATTGCCGAAGTGGAATATTTAACTCCAACTATGCCCTAACATGGTAATACGTTCTAACTCGGCCCTTTATAGTTGCCGGGTTACTTCTTCAAACATGCATTGTGTGTGATGACCTAATTCTTGTTGTCGCCCGGTGACACTCCCTATCTCTTGAGTAGTTTTATCTATGTGTTCCCACCGCATTATGTCCGACAGCCAACTAGAAAACATCTGTCCTGTGAGACCTCTGTCCCATGCATTTTGCAATTGAATTGCATCTCCAGTGAGTCTCCCTACCTTTTGTATTTTGTTTTGTAAGGTCTCGATATCCATAGAGTTTAATGCTCCTATTCCTGTTCCTACGCCTCCTAATATTGTGGCTAATATATCACGCCTTTGTCTCACTGACGTTTTCGGATTTGCTTTAATTGTTGTTGTATTACAAGTGTCAGACGGCTTGTCCGCATACCGGACTTGTAGTGTGAGATTTAATATGGGTGGGGATGTAAGCACAGGTGTACATGTAGAGTGTAGTCGTTGCAAATGATCCATGGGGCTCTTAGAATGCTTAACGACACGCATTGACCAAAAGTGGTCCATAATCCCCCTACCAGTGATTACGGAGGCATTTGTACATCCATACCATAGAGATGCATTTAACTTAATTTCGTCTGACATAGTGTCATTGCTTGACGTAATGTTGCGGGCCCAACTCCTTAACCATGTGACATTGTGCAATAACGACACATTGGAGTGCACATTGCATATCATTGCCATATCTTTTTGCCACTTGATTGATAACATGATGTTGGCCCCCGTGCTTACTGTTAATAGCACCTGTCCTGGGCTTCCCCAGTACCCGCATGCGTCACAAGTGACGCTCCTGTGTCCTATAGTGCAGGCTTGCCCGGAAGGACAGGTAAAATTGTCTTGCGTACAATCAGTGTTAGCTAACCGCCACCCTATACGGCCATCCCATGCAGATGGAAGTAGCACAGTCACAGATAACGAGACACAGAAACTTGCCAGCACGAGTTGGTAAGTTGCCATTTTGGGCAGAATCCCTGTGGGAGGAAGCATAAATATATTAATTCAGCCCCGTTTAGTCAATTTACTCTTGTCAACACAGAGAGGAATATCTTAATCAGTCAGGAGCACCCAATAACTGTTTCCTTCTCCTTTCACTAAGATTTCCCCTACTTGTAAGGGTTTCTGGGGGTACTGCACCCACACTTTTCCGCCTTTACAAACTGTCTGATTTTCTTTTTCAATAGCAGGGGCACTAACTTTGCCTAACATGTGGCTTATAGGAGTTCCCCTCTACAATGGTCGGTGATTCAGATTGCGCACTGCTTGTGGTAAGACCTTTAGCCACCCTTGCAATGTGTTAGTGGGAGTTAATATTTTAATCTGTTGCTTAAGTTGTCCATTCATACGTTCTATTAACCCTGCAGCTTGCGGATAGTAAGGTATGTGAAACATCCAATAGATCCCGTTGTCTACCGCCCACTGTTGCACTGTTAGACCTGTGAAGTGCGACCCATTATCGGACTGTACTTCTGCTGGCTCACCATAGTATGTGATTAAATTCTCCAGTCCTTTAATTGTACTTTGTTGATTCGCTTTAGTCACTGGTTAAGCTATCAAAAGTCCAGAATAGGTATCAACAGCAGTGAGCAAATATTGGAACCGTTGTTGCAATGGTAAAGGTCCTACATAATTAACTTGCCATATTAGTGCTGATTGAGTCCCTCTCTTAATATGGGCACCGGGTTGTCGTTGTAGGGGAAAATGCCTCACCTTTTGACAAATTTCACAGGTGTTTATGATCTGTTTAACACCGTCCGTAGTCAAATGTAACCCCATTGTATCGTACCCTGAATGCCCAAATGTCCAGATTTGTGGTGGGCCCACTTGCCTATGCCATATGCTTCCTCTTCCACCTCTTTGACAGTCCATACCCGGGCTATATTATCAACGGTGTTATTATATTCCGAGGTCGTTGAAGTGTTTTTCATGTGAGCGTCCACATGATATACAGTTATTTTCATCTTCTGGGCTTTGGACCATATTTGTTCCCATAGGTGCATTCCCCACAAGTCTTTCCCAGTTATTTGCCAGTTATGTTCATGTCAATTTCGCAACCAGCTCGCCATGCCATTGGCTACTGCCCATGAGTCAGTATATATGTGTACTTGTTGCTGTTCCTCTTCTAACGCAAGGACTACAGCTGCTAGTTCTGCTAGCTGGCTGGAGCCTCCCATGCCCTCATCATGCACAATTGTCTGGGTTTTTGGATTGAAGGCAGCAGCTCGTCATTGCCGAAGGCCATTTCACCAGACCGCTGAGCCATCTGTGAACCAGACATGGCTACGTTCTTCAGCTGTTAACTGTTCAAAAGACACGCCCCAGGAGATCGGTGACTCTTGGGTTAAATTGACAGACGACTGCGTAAGTTCACTCTCAGCTGTATATCATGTAGTCGGATGATTCCTTCTTTTCCTTCACTTGCTCTGTCTGCGATATACCAGTATAACGAGTAGCAGCATCTGTCAATTTTCTAGACCAGAACCCTAACGGTATACGAGTGCCATGTTGAACCTGCCACAAACTCCATACTGCAGTATCATTGGTAACGGATACCTGTAGCTCAAAAGGCTGCCCAGGCACTCGCAGGGCTAGGGGTAAAGCTTGAGCTACAGCTTCTTTGGCTGCATCAAAAGCCACCTGTTGTTCCTTTCCCCACTCAAAGTGGGCCTTTTTTCATGTTACGGCATACAGCGGTTTTAATAACATCGTGAGGTGAGGTATGTGTCTCCTCCAGTAACCCAGTAGGTCCACAAACCGCTACATCTCAGTTTTATTCGTGGGGGTGGCCATTTCTTGAATTTTATTCTTCACAGGCTCAAGTATGATGCACTCACCCCGAGACCATTGGATCCCCAGAAACTGGACAGTCTGGCTAAGGCCCTGCACCTTCTTCAGATTTATCTCCCAGCCCCTGTCTCGCATGTGTTGGACTAAAGTATCTAGGGCTTCTGACACCACTGCCTCGGTGGGACCCCTTATTAGTACATCATCGATGTAGTGTGCGAGTGAGACATTAGGAGCTAACGTGTACATGTCCAGGTCCCGGGCCACCAATCCGTGGCATAGGGTAGGGCTATGTAGGTAACCTTGAGGGAGGCATTTAAACGTGTATTGCCTCCCTTCCCAAGTGAATGCAAACTGGTCCTGGGATTCTTCCGCTATTGGAATGGAGAACAAGGCATTGGCCAGGTCGATTACCGTATACCACTCCGCACCTTCTTCAGACAGCAGTTCTGTTATAGTTACTACATCTGGGACAGCGGTTGCCAGGGGAGGGGCAAATTTGTTCAGTTGTCGGTAGTCCATAGTCATCCTCCAACTTTTGTCGGGTTTCTGCACAGGCCAAACAGGGCTATTGTAGGGGGACATCGCATGTCTAATGATACCCGCCTCCAAGAGCCCTTGTATGGTTTCCCCTATTTCTTTGTGTCCCCCATGTATTCGGTACTGTTTCATAGTCACTATACGCAATAGCAGTGGTATTACCACTGGTTCCCACTTTGTTTCCCCTGCAATCACTGATCGCCCGTATCCTGAATGAGAATCGCCCGAATGAGGTGTTGTGTGTGGTTCCCTTTAAAAGGTCCATCCCAATAACATGTTCCTTTACTGCCAATATTCAGACCGTTAACCAGCACGGAGGCCCATTTCCCAACGCCATTCTTATAGTTGTTCAGACAGCGGGCGTTTCTGCCCCTCCGAACCCATTAATCATCATACAGGTCCCTGTGTGTTTCCTAGGATTTCCATGGATAATAGTAACTTCTGCCCCTGTGTCTAGTAAAGCCACATCTCTTTTTGTGTCCCCCCCCCCGCCCCCCACCAATGTATCGTAATCGGAATGTGTGGCCTCAGGTCCCTGGGAGTTTGGGTTGATGTGGTTCTAACGGGGGGTACTCCCGGATCCTGGCCACACCCCTCGTCAAGAGGATTACTAGCCTTCCACAGCTCTTCTACTTTGGAGTATAGGCTAGCGGGAGGTGGTTTCTCTGCATCCGCAGGCTTATCGCTATCTGACTTAGTCTCCCTTACCTCCCTCCTTTCACCCTTCCCTGTTCCCGGGACGCAATGTTTCTTCCACATAGAATACATCACTCCTGTTGGGATTCCATCAATTTTTTCCTTGGGTACCCCTGCCTTCAGTAAAGCCGCGAACATGTCTCTCCGCATAATTCTTTTTTTTGTCTTTCCTGACCCTGTACCTTTCCCAGAGGTTGAACCTTGTCGCTGGTCCCGATCCCCCTCTGCATTAGCCATTCTCGATTCTCGCACACTATCTTCTACATCCTCTAACTGTCCCAACAATAGGCAGGCGTGCCCCACCCGCTGCCCTTGGGCTGGTCCCAATAATGCGAGTAGCGCACCCCTCATCATAGGAGGGCCACTCTTCATCAGCCTGCTCCGCATTCCTGCCATAAAGAGCTCCTGATCTGGCCCCCCATATGGTTGGTGATATAATCCTCCCTGTGTTGCCATGTTGCGCAACTGTATCGCACCCTCCGCCATAGTATTCCAAGGTTTTACCTCCCCTTCCCAATCAATGGCAGAGCGATATTTTTACCGGACACCTATAGAAACCATGTCCCATAGTGAACCTGTGCCCTGGACATTCCGTAGCACTGCTGTGATATGGTGGTCCGTAGTCATAGTCCCTATTTTTGTTAACTCTTCGGGGTTAAGTATTATGCTTGATGCTCCCTGGTCCCAAATTCAGGTTAGCCATTCTGACAATGATTCCCCAGGTTTTTGGCGAAATCGAGACCCTATTTCTTGTAACTCACTAGTGGTGAAGTCACGCACCCCTCTAGTGGTTACCGGCTGTTCCCCATTTTGCTGTTTCATCTTATTTGTCATAAGGGGTATAGCTTCCGTGCTTGGAGCGTATGGGGGAGGGTCTTTAGTTTCCTCCTGTTCACCCCCCTCTCCATCTGTCCACTCATATTCTGACTCAGAGGAGTACTAGATGTCTCCGTCCCAACGAGCCGGATCCCAAGTGGGTCCAGCTATCAATGCACGTACCTTTGACCGATTTATCTGTAATTTCCGTCGTCTGGCTTTCTTTTTATTTTGTACTGTCGCCAGACGGCATATTAAAGTTTCTGATTGTTCATTGACTTTATCCGCTCGTTCTTGTGCAGTGCGGACCGCTTCAGTCAGGTTTCCAAAACCTTAACAGCTGTTTTTAATTGTAGGTTTTCTGCCTCACTTTCCTTAAGTTGTTTACACATCGCCCTTAATGCTGTCAACAAAATCCATCCCATTTGTGGGGGACTACTTTTCTCCTGTGGGAAGCCCACTTCCTCCAGGAGAGACAGTACCGCGTGGGGTACGGCTCTATCTTTGCTCTGTTCCAATAACTGCGTATCCCAATGTTGCGGGGGTCCAAACCGGGCTAGCACATTGGCATGAGAGCCAAAACCCTCATCCCTCGTGCCCCACCCTGGTATTCTATACTTCTCACCCTCAGGAGGAGGCTTCTTGTCTTTTCTCTGATACATTTTACCAGATCCTGCCAACTACGCCAAAATGTTTTGGATCGATAATAATAGACCCAGGTTCGGGATCTGGATGAATGTTAAATAAGAGACAAGACAAATGAAGTAAAGTTAAAACACCGTTTACTGAGAGAAAAGAAATATAATAAAGTTTACGAAGAAAAGAGAAGTATGGTAAGATGCAACAAAGCTCACAGCCTTCGGCCCGTCGGGAACTCCGCAATGACGGCTCGTCAGGAGCCTTGGGGGTCCTGGCAAGGTGAAGTTCAAAGAGCTACGGACAGTTCCGTTCCTTTATACTATTGAACAAACATGGGTGCATGTGGCTTATGGCCAACTCCTAATCTGTAAGGCCCCAGCTGTTCTTCCACAAAGCATGAGACCTCGAGGCGCCAATCGTCCCATAAACAAGATAGTGTGCACATCAAGGTCTCTCTCTCTCTCTCTCTCTCTCTGCATCAAAAACATTCCATGAAGCAGAAAACACACTGTAAATGTTGGAATATCATAATTAACCCTATGTGATTAACCCTATACAATACACACTCCTTGACCACAGAGGGTGAACTTGTGGAAGACACTCCTCACCTGGTCATCCAGGTATATAAAGGGAGGTCCCACACAGGGTCATCAGTTCTTGGTCCTGTGAATAAAGGTTCAGGTCACAGAGTGACCTTGTCTTCAGTATGTGCCTCGTGTTGATTTACAGTAGAGTGTAAGGACACAGCACCCCTCTCTCCCCCTTTCCTCCTCTCCCTCTCTCTGCCCTTCCCCATCTCTTTCCCCCCTCTCCACCCCCTCTCCGCTCCACCCTTCCCCTCTCTCCCGTCCTCCCCCTCTCTTGCCCCCTCTATCTCCCCCCCTCTTTCTCCGCCCCTCTCTTCCCCTCTCCACCCCCTCCCGTCCTCCCTCTCTCTTGCCCCCTTTCTCTTGCCCCCTCTGTCTCCCTCTCTCTCTCCCCACTGCTCCTCTCCTCTCCCTCTCTCTTGCCCCTTCTCTCTCCCCTCCTCCCCCCTCTCACCTCCCCCTCTCCCCTCCTCTGCCTCCCCATCTCTCCCCTCTCCACCTGTCCCCTCCCCGCCTCTGACCCCCCACCTCTCCTCTCCTCTGCTCCCCCTCATCACCTCTCCCCTCCCCTTCTCCCCCTCTCCCCTACCCCCTCTCCTCCTCCCCTACCCCATCTCTCCCATCCCCTCTCTCCATCCCCTCCCACCCCTCTCTCTCTCCTACCCCCGCTCCCCTCAGCCCCTTCTCTATTGCCCCTTCTCTCTCCCCTCCTCCCCCTCTCTCCTCCCTCTCTCCCCTCCCACTCCACCTCTCTCTCCCAGCAGCTCCCCTCCTCCCCCTTTCTCTCCCTCCCCTCTACCCTGCTCCTCTCCGCCCCCTCTCTTACCCCCTCTCTCCCCTCCTGCCCCCCTCTATCCCCTCTTCCCAATCTCTCTATCCCCTCCCCTCCCCCTCCCCCTCCCCCCTCTCTCTCCCCCTGCTCCCCTCCTCCCCCTCTCTCTTGGCCCCTCTCTCTAGTTCCCCCTCTCTCCCCCTGCTCCCCTCCTCCCCCTCTCTTTTGTCCTCTCTCTCACCCCCTGCTCCCCTCCTCCCCCCTTTCTCTTGCTCCTCTCTATCCCACCCCCCTCTCCTCCCCCTCTCTATCTCCCTCCCTCGCTCCCCTCCACCCCTTCCCTCCCTCCTGCTCCCCACCCTCCTCTCTTGCCCCCTCTCTCTCCTCTCCCCTCCCTTTCTCTCTCCCCTCCTCCCCCACTCTCTCCCCTCCTCTCTCCCCCTCTCTCTCACCTCCCCTCCCCCTCCCCCCTCTCTCTGTCTCTCTCTCTCCCCTCCCCTTCCCTCTCTCTCCCTCTCTCTCCCCCCTGCTCCCCTCCATCCTCTCTTGCCCCCTCTCCCTCTCTCTCCCCTCCCCCTCTCTCCCTCCCTCTCTCTCTCCCTCTCTCTCCCCCCTCCCTCCCCCGCTCTCCCCATCCTCCCTCTCCTCCCCCTCCTTCTTCCCACCCTCTCTCCCCCCTCTCCCTCTCTCTCTCCCCTGCCCCTCTCTCCCTCTCTCTATCCCCCTCTCTCCCCCCTCCCCCCTCTCCTCACCCTCCTCCACCTCCCACCCTCTCTCCCCTCTCTTCCTCTCTCTCCCCTCCCTCTCTCTTCCCCCCTCTCTCCCTCTCTCTTCCCCATTTCTCCCCCTCTCTCCCCCGTCTCTCCCCCCTCCTCCTTTCACTCCCCTCTCACTCTCCCCCTTGCTCCCTCCCCCTCTTCCCCTCCTCTCTCCTCTCCCCTCCTCCCTCTCCCCCCTCCCCCCCCTCTCTCCCCCCTGCTCCCCCTCCTCTTCTCTCCCCTCCTCCCCATCTCTCCCACCCTGCTCCACTCCCCCCTCTCTTGCCCCCTCTCTATCCCTCTCTCTTTCCCCCTTCTTGCCCCCTCTCTCTCCCCTCCCCCTTTTGCTCCCCCTGCTCCCCTTCCCCTCTCTCTCCCCCTCTCTCTCCCGCTCCCCCTTGCTCCCTCCTCGCTTGCCCTCTCTCTCCCCTCCCCCTATCTCTATCCCTGCTCCCCTAGCCCCTTTCTTTCCTCCTCTCTTGCGCCCTCACTCTCCCCTCTCTCTCTCCCCTCCCCCCTTCCCCCTCCCTCTCTCCCCCCTCTTTCACTGCTCCCCTCTCTCTCTCTCCCTCTCCCCCCTCTGTCCCCCTCTCCCTTTCTCTCCCCCCTGCTCCCCTCCCTCTTTCTTGCTCCCTCTCTCTCCCCCTCTCTCTCCTGCCTCCTGCTCCCCTCCCCCTCTCTCCCCCTTCTCTCTCCCCCTCCCCCTTTCTCTCCCTCCCCTTTCTCTCCGCCCCTCTCAACTCCACCCGTCTCTCTCTCTCCCTGCTCCTCTCCACCCCCTCTCTCTCTCCCCTCTTCCCCCTCTCTCTTGCCCCATCTCTCTCTCTTGCCCCCCTCCCCTCTCTGTTGCCTCCCCTTTGGCTGAGAACCATAATGGCTAACACTTTGCCACGGCTCAGAACGAAGGTTGAAGCATGGTTTGACCCAGACGATCTCCAAAATACTGAGGCAGTGGTAGTGAGAAGATTGACTCTAGCATTTAAGTCCAGACAAGGAGAAGAGGAGAAACAAAAAGGGAAAGTGCACAAAGTAAGAGGAGATATTAGGGCAAAGAGAGAATGGAGACAAGAGGGAGGTAATGCGGGTCGATCCAGAGGGTGTTTTAACTGTGGGAAGTTGGGACACTGAAGCAAGGATTGTAGCCTCTCGAGAGGAGGGAAGCCAGGTTACGAGGGTGCTGAGGCAGAGAAGGGCCAAAGGAAGATAGACGACGACCCAGTACAGATTTTAGTGGCTGCATTACAGCAGGTTATGGGCACGGGTGGAGGAAAGTTGGACGTTGCAGTGGGTGAAAAGGGACCCAATTCGTCGGCACCCCCACTTTGATGTTGCGCTCAGCCAGAATACCTGTGTCCACTTATCTATGATGGGTGGGGCAGGCCGTGTGTAGATGTAAAGGTGGAAGCCATTGGAGGAAGGTATCTGGTAGTTACAGGAGCCTCTAGCACAGTTGTCCACTCACCGAATCCGACCACTTCCCCGTGCTCGAGCGGAGTCCCATTTACACTGGCGGGTTTTACGGGTAATGAGCAGGCTGGGGCAGTGTCAAAACCCTTAACCATAGAGTTACAACAAAGTGGGAATGCATTTTAATGAAGTGGGAACAGCCCAGTTCGGGCGTTCTTGGGGCCGACTACATGTTGGCACACCACGCCATAGTGGATATGAAGAACAATTGTCTATGGGGGGCAGTTGATGCAGATAGGATGGGAGAGATGGTACTGAGTCCCAGGGACAGTACAGACAAAAGCAGCACTTGCACGATGAAGCCGAAATGGAGTTATGACTTAGAAAGATTGTTCGATAACATTCCGGCCAGGTATCAAGGGTATGTACGGGAGAATATGGATGCATTTGCAATGCACAAGCAGATTGCGGGAGAGTAACTGGGGTGGAGGTGAAGATAGACAGGGACCCGATGACACGGCCCCAGAAACAGTATAATTTTCCCTGGGAAGCAGAAAAGGATTTGAAAACTGCTATACATTCCCTGGTGGAGCAAGGTGTGTTAAGAACCACAGCCACACACGTAAATTCACCCCTATGGCCAGTAAAGCAGCCCAAAAACTCATGGAGGGCCACGGTAGATTAAAAATATTCCAGCCTGCGCACCCACGGTAGCGGTGGTAGCAGACTTTATAGGGAATATCCCTGCGGCTGCAACAACTGTTACCGTGCTGGACATTTTAAACGTGTTTTGGTCCATTCCCCTGAGACAGGAGGACCAGTATAAATTTGTCTTTACCTTTAAGGGTCAGCAGTACATGTGGACGTATCTTCCACAAGGGTTTCACAACAATCCCTCAATCTTTCACCAGAGTATGGCCGAGGCACTAAAAGGTTTTAGTCAGCCAGATCGGTTGGTCCAATATGTGGATGACCTGCTGTTATTCTCCGAAAGTGCGGAGGACCACGGGCCATTATTGAGTGAATTGTTGAATTTGTTAAAAGAAGCAGGTTTGAAAGTGAATCCGAAGAAAGCTCAAGTCGGCCAAGAAGAGGTGCAGTTTCTGGGATTGACCATTAGAGCAGGAGAGAGAGCCATAGATGGAGCTAAGAGAAAGGCTGTCCAGGAGCTACCGCTTCCTAAGGATTTGTCTGGGATAAGATCTTTCCTGGGAATAATGGGTTACTGCAGGGAATTTATCAAAGGATATGCAGCCATGGCAGCTCCTTTGTCGAGGCTTCTTAGGAAAGGAATAGAGTGGGAATGGAATGAGAGTTGTCAAGAAAGTTTCATTCGCTTAAAGGAGGTGTTACAGATGGAACCAGCATCGGGAGCAGTAAATGGGGTCCAGGACTTTAGTCTGGAGGTAGCAGCTACTGGGGACAGCTTGAGTGCAGTGTTACTCCACGAGCGACACAGCAAGCTGAGACCGGTGGCCTATGCCTCCCGAGTTCTCACAGAAGTAGAAAAGAACTTTTCGAATTGCGAACGACATCTGTTAGCAATTTTTTGGGAAGTAAAGCATTTTCGGTCGCTCACAGGGTTAGCTACAGTGACTCTATTGACCTGTCATACCCCGACACAAATGTTACTGGACGGTAGGATGAAAGATGGGACAGTGAGCAGTAACAGGATTACCCACTGGACATTGTTGCTTACTCAGTTAGACCTGAAGGTAGAAAGGCTAGGAGAACCAAAGCTAGCCCGAACCTAGTTTATCCGGGGGCAGCTCACGTGTGTTCAGTGGAAGCAATGTGGGATGTAGATGTAGGATTCCGAGCAGGGGAACATCTGACAGGCAGAGACATTAATGTAGATGAGTCTAGTTCAATGACGAACGGAGAGAAAAACAGGCTGCTGGATTTACGATCCAGAGGCAGGGATAGAAAGCCATAAAGCTCCCCGACACTTTATGGTCATACACCCTAGCGAATTCCCAACTCCCTATAAGATATGTTCGGACTCCATGTTCACTTGTAACTCTTGTACTTGGGCTAGGTGAGGGTTTAAGTCCTCAGACGGGAAGCCGTTGGTGATGGCTCCTCTGTTAAAAGTCATTCTGGACGACACAGATAGGGACCAGAAGGATTACTACATCCAAAAGGTCAAAGCACACTCTAAGACAGAGCCCAAGTGGGAAGGGAATGAGAAAGCTGGCCAAAACAGGGGCAGGAGAAGGGATACCTTAGGACCCATATCACTGTGGACAGATTATGGCTGTAACAGGCAGAGAGGGGCCCAAAGAAGTACCATTGCCACCTGATTTAAAACAGGCTCAGCTACGAGATGCAGACAGTAGTGATTAGAGATAAGGTAGTGGGAAGCCTATAGTGGGACCTTTAGGAGCTAGAGGCATAGCAGTAAAGCAGGGAATGTTATTTAAAGGAAACAGTTGGATTGTGCCAGGGCAGTGCAGGAAAGAATTCTTGCAGATAGATCATGGGGGTAGAGGGACTGGACATCCAGGGTCAGAAACAATGTGGAATAAAGCGGAGGCCATAGGATGGTGACCCAGGCTGAGAAGTGATGTAAGGGATTATTGTCAGAATTGTCTAGTATGTGCCACAAACAATCCAGACCCCCACCGGAGGAAGGCTCAGTTGGGACACACGAGGAGGGTAGAGGGACCATGGCAGTCTATACAGATAGATTTCATCGGGCCACTGCCCACCTCAGGCAGAGACGATAAATATTGCCTGGTGTAAGTAGATCTTTTCACAAAATGGTAGAAGTTTTTCCTTGTAGCACGGCCACCGCAGTTGATATGTCCTTATTATACAGTATAAATGCACACGAGGCCCATGCATGAGAGAAGGTCAGTCCGTGACCTGTCCTTTATTCCATAGCATTCAAGTGATAGAAGTGGGTGGAGCTTCCCCTTTTCTATCTGAAGGTCTAGGTTAGGAGTGTCTCCCACAAGTTCACCACCTAGTGGTCAGTGTTCTCACAGTGTACAACTTAGGTCAGATTATACATGGGTTACAATGCTGGTTGAATACATGACATCACCTCCCCCCCAAAGTCTTATTGGAATCACAGGTTGAGTCTCTCTGGTGGTTTACGCTCCCTTGTAGAGCGCCTGAGTTGGGGCTCCGGTTGTTGGGCGCTGGCCTGAGTGTCTGTTGTTTGCGGTGCCTCAGGCCTGTCTGGACTGCCCACAGTGACTGGGCTCTCCTCCCTTTGGTTCCGGTGTTCGGACACCTGTGGTGGAGTGAACACTACATCGTGTTCTTCCTCTGCTTCTTCTATGGGGTTGCTGAACCTCCTTTTTGTTTGATCCACATGTTTGCGGCAGATTTGTCCATTGTTAAGTTTAACTACCAGAATCTTATTTCCCTCTTTGGCAACCATAGTGCATGCGAGCTATTTGGGCCCTGCAGCGTAGTTGAGGACAAAAACAGGGTCATTTACATCAATACATCACGCCCTCGCATTCCTGTCATGGTAGTGATATTGTGACTGGCGCCTGCTCTCGACAATTTCTTTCATGGTGGGGTATATAAGGGATAACTGGGTTTTGAGCGTCCTTTTCATTAGCAGCTCTGCGGGTGGAACCCCTGTGAGCGAGTGTGGTCGGGATCTGTAGGCCAACAGGAGGCGTGATAAGCGGCATTGTAGGGAACCCCCTTGGATTCTGAGCACCCCTGTTTGATTATCTGCACTGCTCGTTCTGCCTGGCCGTTTGAGGCTGGCTTGAATGGTGCCGTTCTGACATGGTTAATTCCATTGCCTGCCATGAAGTCCTGGAATTCAGTACTTGTGAAGCACGGGCCATTGTTGCTGACCAAGATGTCCGGTAGACCGTGGCGGCGAACATTGCCCGTAGACTTTCTACTGTGGCAGAGGATGTGCTTGAATTTAAAATGTCACACTCGATCCATTTGGAGTAGGCGTATACTACAACCAAAAACATTTTTCCCATGAAAGGACCTGCGTAGTCCACGTGGATGCGTGACCAAAGCTTGGCGGGCCATGGCCAGAGGCTAAGAGGGGGCTTCCCTGGGCGCATTGCCCAGCTGGGCACACGTGTTGCACCTGTGAACACAAAGTTCCAGATCTGCGTCTATCCCTGGCCACCAAACGTGTGACCTGGCAATTGCCTTCATTGTGACAATGCCTGGGTGCTCATTGTGGAGTTCTCTGATGAACACCTCTCTGCCCATCTGGGGCATGACTACGCGGTTTCCCCACAGTAGGCAATCGGCCTGAATCGAGAGTTCATCCTAGTGCCTGTGAAATGGTTTAAATTCCTCAGGGCATGCCCTGTACGTGGCTGCCCATTCAGGACACATTTCTTGACTAGAGACAATAGCAGGTCTCTATTTGTCCAGTCTTTAATCTGACGGGCTGTCACGGGTGAGCCTTCGCTTCTGAAAGCTTCAACAGCCATGACCATTTCAGCACCATGCTCGGTAGCCCCCTCAGTGGTGGCTAGTGGGAGCCTGCTGAGTGCATTGGCGCAATTTTCGGTGCCCGGTCTGTGCCGAATTGTGTAGTCATAGGCGGCTAACGTGAGTGCCCACCTCTGTATGTGGGCCGATGCATGTGCATTTATGGCCTTGTTGTCGGCCAAAAGGGACATTAGGGGTTTGTGATCTGTCTCCAGCTCAAATTTCCTGCAAAACAGGTACTGGTTCATTTTCTTTACCGCATATACACATGCAAGCGCCTCCTTTTCTACCATCCCATAGCCCATTTCTGCCTGGGACAGACTTCTGGAGGCATAAGCTACCGGCTGTAACTGACCCTTGGCATTGACATGCTGCAACACACACCCGACACCATAGGACGACGCATCGCACGTTAACACAAGTTTCTTACATGGGTCATATAGCGTTAACAGATTGTTGGAACATAACAAATTGCGTGCTCTATTAAAAGCCCTTTCCTGGCTGTCTCTCCACGTAGGAGCACGTGTAGCGGCTCTAGCAGCGTGCTCAATTTGTGAAGAAAATTCCCAAAATAGTTCAGGAGCCCGAGGAATGAACGCAGCTCTGTCGTGTTACGGGGTCTAGGTGCTCTCTGGATCGCTTCTGTCTTGGATGCAGCAGGGCTGACCCCGTCTGCTGCTACCCTCATCCCCAGGAATTCTACCTCTGGAGCTAGGATGACGCACTTCGCCTTTTTCAGTCACAGCTCTACCCAGTCCAGTCTGTGTAGCACCTCCTCCAGGTTGTGGAGGTGTTCTTCAGTATCGTAACCCGTAATGAGGATTTTGTCCTGAAAAACCACCGTCCCTGGAATCGACTTGAGGAGGCTTTCCATATTTCGTTGGAAGATCGCGACGGCCGAGCGAATCCCGAATGGACATCTGTTGTACTCAAACAACCCCTTGAGTGTCGTGATGGTGGTCATCTTCTTCGACTCACTCACCAGCTCCTGGGTCATGTAAGCTGAGGTCAGGTCCAATTTTGAAAAAGGTTTGCCACCAGATAGCGTCGCAAAGAGGTCCTCCGCTCTCGGTAGCGGATACTGGTCTTGGAGTGACACCCGATTGATGGTGGCCTTGTAATCACCACATATCCTGCCGACCCATCCACCTTGAGCACCGGCACAATCGGGCTCGCCCAGTCACTGAATTTGACTGGCGAGATGATGCCTTCCCTCAGCAGGCGGTCCAATTCGCCTTCTATCTTTTCCCACATCACGTACGGCACCGCTCTGGCCTTGTGGTGTACTGGTCTGGCGTCCGGGTTTATGTGAATCACTACCTTGAAAGTGCCAATGCCAGGTTGAAATAATGAGACAAATTTGTCGAGGATCTGTGAGCATGATACTCGCTCCACAGAGGAAATTGCATTGACATCGCCCCATTTCCAGTTCATGACAGCAAGCCAACTCCTCCCCAGTAGTGCGGGACCATCCCCCGGGACAACCGAGAGTGGCAACCTGTTCTCCGAATCTTTGTGGGTCACGACTACCGTGTCGCTGCCTAGCACCGGAATGATCTCCTTTGTGTAAGTCCGTAGCTGTGCATCAATCGGCGATAATTTTGGCCTCCTGGCCTTGGATGGCCACAACATTTCGAACTGTTTGATACCCATCAGGGACTGGCTGGCCCCCGTGTCTAGCTCCATTGATACTGGGATGCCATTGAGAAGCACTTTCATTATTATCGGTGGCGTCCTGGTGTATGAACTGTATACGTGCTCCACATGAACTCGCTGAACTTCAGCTTCCAGCGATTTCCCCCAGCGTTCATCTCTGCAATTTCTGCAGGTATTTTGCTCACCTCTGCAAACTCCGGCTGAGTGTATGCCTCCACGCCTCCAGCATGAGTTGCGGTTTGAAACAAAAGGTCCCTTGCCAGTCGATCGTCCCTGACTGCCCCTGTTATTGCCCTTGAGTGCACCATTAACAGGTGTTGATGGCCCCATTACTGGCCGCATTGTCCCTTGCAATGGCGTGAATCGCCGTTCAGCTTGCCATTGTCTCTGACGAACTCCCCCTCTGGGTTCGACTACATGTTGGGGCATGCCCGATTGCCCTTGTCTGCCTGGAGAACTGTGTGCTGCTTTAACAATGTTGAATCTCTGTCCCAACCATTCCTTAACACAGTACCTCTCAACTGTTCTGCTAGTGGCCATGCTCGCGTGGTTTAAATCCCAGTTTATTGTCGCCATTGATACGTCCTTACTATACAGTATAAATGCACACGAGGTTCATGCTTGAGAGAAGGTTAGTCCGTGACCTGTCCTTTATTCCATAGCACTCAAGTGATGGAAGTGGGTGGAGCTTCCCCTTTTATATCTGAAGATCTGGGTTAGGAGTGTCTCCCACAAGTTTACAACCTAGTGGTCAGTGTTCTCACAGTGTACAACTTAGGTCAGATTATACATGGGTTACAATGCTGGTTGAATACATGACAGCGATAGTCACAGCAAAGATTCTAGTGCGAGAAGTATTTTCTCGATGGGGACTGTCCCGATAGTGGAATCAGATCAAGGGAGTCATTTTACCGGAGCGGTAATACAGGCGACCCTAAAGCTGTTAAGTGATACAGGGGAAATGGCATGTGGCATATACCCACCAATCATCAGTTCCAGTAGAGAGGACAAACCAGACCTTAAAAGAGAGGCTTAGGAAGGAGATAAGAGAGACCCCGAAGAAATGGGATGAGATCCTACCCCTCAGCAAGTCTCTCTAAAAGTACGCACTGATGACAGGGAGATTAATGAGGACTCTGACTCATATATTAGCACGAGTCCTGACTGAAACGCAGGTTTAAAGAGGTCACACGGGACAGGTTTGTCAGATCTGTACGATACTTTGAAGGGGCTGCATTGGGAAGCAGCTAACAATATGGGCTGGCAGCACCAGCAGAATAAATTGCTGCTGGAACCCCGGGTTACACAGGAATGGAGGGTAGGGGATCAGGTGATGGTCAGGAATTATGCCAGAGTAGGGACATTTGAACCACTGTACAAAGGACCATATACTGTTATAGACAAGGCAAGGTCTACGGTGTACGCAATCCTAGCTGCCAAAACGAATAAAGTGGTTTCACATAAACCAATGTAAGCTGGACAACCCTGGAGAGAAAAGTAAAAAGCGGGCCAAGGCCCAAGGAACTATAATGAGTTTGATCAGTGTAAGCCTTCCACCAATGCTGTGGGATGATGATGATGGAGACGTAAGGAACGGAGCATTAAGACGGAGTGGTCGGGTGTCGCGACCTAGGGTGCCCTGGACGCCTCCTCCATCTCCATCCCCGAGCCTCCGAAAGCCCAAGCATCGGGATAAAGGAAGAGGGAAACAGTGATTTAAAATCATGTAAATGTACTTATGTGTATAACTGAAGGAGGACCTGTGAGGGGGAGACCCTCACAGAGCAGGGCTATTTCTTTCATTTTGTCTTTATAGAAGCGACTCGAGCCAGGGATACGAGATGACGTTGTGGATAGGCCGGTGGATGGCCCTGATTATAGCAGGATGGGGAGATCGGGGAGACACCGAGACATTCCTTACATACGGGTGTATGGGAGGAACCGACCCCACTGTAACTCAAGGGGGAGCAATACGGAGCAACAAGCACACAAAGGCCTATGCACACACTGGGAGTTGGCCAGGGTGGTTAGGGTCAAATTTGACCAAGTAATCCAGACAAACCGAGGGTAAATTTGGGGAGGTATCAGTATCGTGCCCCAGGCTAAACATCACAACCAGGAAGGTACGGGTGAAAGAGAGTAGACGAGTTTGTCAGGAATGTAAAGAAAGTACCCCCATGGGAGGTTACGGAAAACAGATTGGAGGAAAATTAATGCATCCACAGAATGAGAGAAATTGGGTTATACTTCAAACAGCTGACCACAGGAACAAAGAAAGGCAAAATTGTGTTGGGAGAAATGGTGGAAGGAGGAACAAGGGATTTATGTCTGTGTGGTTGGATCAAGCCACAAGTTCGAGCAGCAGGGAGTCCGGGCGAGGCCTATAAAGGCCCAATGTCGGAGGAGGAGCAGCAGTTCGAGCAGCGGGGAGTCCGGGCGAGGCCTATAAAGGCCCAACCTCGGAGGAGGAGCGGCAGTTCGAGCAGCGAGAGACTTGTGCAGCTGCAGCAGGGAGGCAAAAAGGAAGTAGAAAGAAATTGAAAGGTGACGTCACAGCCAAGGGGCGAAGTGATTGGCTGGTGATTGGTGAGTAGCTTTTTATTTTTATTTTCTTTATCAGTAAGTAATATTTAGCATTGTTGTTGCCAATTTAAGTTTATCTAAGGGTTAAGTCATGGCAGGACAGCTCGGACACGTATTATGCTCCGCCTGTACTATGTGGGAAGTCAGGGACGCTTCCGGTGTCCCTGACAATTACGTGTGTCAGAAATGCATCCGCCTGCAGATCCTAACAGACACATTGCTGCACTGGAGCTGAGGGTGGATTCACTCTGGAACATCCACGATGCTGAGAATGACGTGAATAGCACGTTCAGCGAGTTGGTCTTACCACAGGAAAAGGGTACACAGCCAGATAGGGAATGGAAGACCAAGGAAGAGCAGTGCAAGGAAGGTAGTGCAGGGGTCCCCTGCGGTCAACCCCCTGTAAAACAGATACACCACTTTGGGTACTGTTAAGGGGGATGACTCATCAAGGGAGAGCAGCAGCAGCCAAGTTCATGGCACCGTGGGTGGTTCTGCTGCACAGGAGGGCAGGAAAAAGAATGGGAGAGCTATAGTGGTAGGGGATTCAATTGTAAGGGGAATAGATAGACGTTTTTGCGGCCGCAACCGAGACTCCAGGATGGTATGTTGCCTCCCTGGTGCAAGGGTCAAGGATGTCTCAGAATGGGTGCAGGACATTCTAAAAAGGGAGGGTAAACAGCCAGTTGTCGTGGTACATATAGGTACCAACGATGTAGATAAAAAACGGGATGAGGTCCTACGAGACGAATTTAGGGAGCTAGGAGTTAAATTAAAAAGTAGGACCTCAAAAGTAGTAATCTCAGGATTGCTACCAGTGCCACGTGCTAGTCAGAGTAGGAATCGCAGGATTGCTCAGATAAATAAGTGGCTTGAGCAGTGGTGCAGCAGGGAGGGATTCAAATTCCTGGGGCATTGGAATCGGTTCTGGGGGAGGTGAGACCAGTACAAACTGGACGGTCTGCACCTGGGCAGGATCGGAACCAATGACCATGGGTGAGTGTTTGCTAGTGCTGTTTGGGAGGAGTTAAACAAATGTGGCAGGGGGATGGGAACCAATGCAGGGAGACAGAGGGAAACAAAATGGAGATAGGTGCAAAAGATAGAAAGGAGAAAAGTAAAAATGGAGGGCAGAGAAACTCAAGGCAAAAAACAAAAAGGACCATTTTATGGCAAAATTCTAAAGGGTCAAAGTGTGTTAAAAAGACAAGCCTGAAGGCTCTGTGCCTCAATGCGAGGAGTATTCTGAATAAAGTGGACGAATTAACTGCGCAGACAGCAGTTAACGGATACGATGTGATTGGCACCACGGAGACATGGCTCCAGGGTGACCAAGGCTGGGAACTCAACATCCAAGGGTATTCAGCATTTAGGAAGGATAGACAGAAAGGAAAAGGAGGCGGGGTGCGTTGCTGCGGCAGCAAAGGTGACATCAGGATGGTGTGTTGCCTCCCTGGTGCAAGGGTCAATGATGTCACTGAGCGACTGCAGGGCATTCTGGGGAGGGAAGAGGAACAGCCGGTGGTTGTGGTCCACATTGGTACCAACGACATAGGTAGAAAGAGGGGTGAGATCCTGAAAGCTGAGTTTAGGGAGCTAGGAGTAAGATTGAAAGCCAGGACCTCAAAGGTGGTTATCTCAGGATTACTGCCAGTGCTACGTACCAGTGAGGGTAGAAATAGGAAGGCTAGTCAGATAAATACGTGGCTGGGGCATTGGTGTCGGAGGGAGGGCTTTAGTTTCCTGAACAATTGGGACCACTTCTGGGGTAGGTGGGACCTGTACAAATCGGACAGGTTACACCTTAACAGAGACGGGACCAATGTTCTCGCAGGTGGCTTTGATAGTGCGGTTGGGAGGGCTTTAAACTAGCTTGGCAGGGGGATGGGAACCCAGGAGGGGGCTCTGAGCTAGTTAGAGTGGGTGAGAGCTCAGATGAACAGAACCCCAAGAAAGGATGCAAAAGGTAGGAGGCAACAGAGAAGAGTAGCACTGGGGTAAGTGTAAACCACAAGGTGATAGGAAGGGACAATATGTATGAATATAAAGGGGCTGCAGGAGGGGTCAAAACTAAAAATCATGGTTTAAAAACTAGTATTAAAACACTTTACCTAAACGCACGCAGCATTCGAATCAAAGTAAATGAGTTGACTGCACAAATCATTACAAATGGGTATGATTTGGAGGCCATTACAGAAACGTGGTTGCAGGGTGGTCAAGACTGGGAATTAAACATACACGGGTATCTGACAATTCGGAAAGATAGACAAGAAGGGAAAGGAGGTGGGGTAGCTCTGTTAATAAAGGATGATATCAGAGCAATTGTGAGAGACGATATTGGCTCGAATGAACAAAATGTTGAATCATTGTGGGTGGAGATTAGAGATAATAAGGGGAAAAAGTCACTGGTGGGCGTAGTTTATAGGCCCCCAAATAATAACTTCATGGTGGGGCGGACAATAATCAAGGGAATAATGGAGGCATGTGAAAAAGGAATGGCAGTAATCATGGGGAATTTTAACCTACATATCGATTGGTCAAATCAAATCGCACGAGGTAGCCTTGAGGAGGAATTCATAGAATGCATACAGGATTGTTTCTTAGAACAGCATGTTACAGAACCTACAAGGGAGCAAGCTACTGGTTGGGGAGACAAGAACTAGAGGGCACAGCCTCAAAATACGGGGGAGCCAATTTAAAACCGAGTTGAGAGGAATTTCTTCTCCCAGAGGGTTGTGAATCTGTGGAATTTTCTACCCAAGGAAGCAGTTGAGGCTAGCTCATTGAATGTATTCAAATCACAGATAGATAGATTTTTAACCAATAAGGGAATTAAGGGTTATGGGGAGCGGGCGGGTAAGTGGAGCTGAGTCCACGGCCAGATCAGCCATGATCTTGTTGAATGGCGGAGCAGGCTCGAGGGGCTAGATGGCCTACTCCTGTTCCTAATTCTTATGTTCTTATGTTCTTATTATGCTGGTTAAAGAGGAAATTAATACAATTGTAAGGAAGGACATTAGCTTGGATGATGTGGAATCGGTATGGGTGGAGCTACGGAATACCAAAGGGCAGAGAACGCTAGTGGGAGTTGTGTACAGGCCACCAAATAGTAATAGTGAGGTTGGGGACAGCATCAAACAAGAAATAAGTGATGTGTGCATTAGAGGTACAGCAATAATCATGGGCGACTTTAATCTACATATTGATTGGGCTAACCTAACTGGTAGCAATGCGGTGGAGGAGGATTTCCTGGAGTGTATTAGGGATGGTTTTCTCGACCAATATGTTGAGGAACTAACCAGAGAATTGGCCATCCTAGACTTGGTGATGTGTAATGAGCCGGGACTAATTAGCAATCTTGTTGTGCGAGGCCCCTTGGGGAAGAGTGGCCATATTATGGTAGAATTCTTTATTAAGATGGAGAGTGACAAAGTTAATTCAGAAACTAGGGTCCTGAACTTAAGGAAAGGTAACTTTGACAGTATGTGGCGCGAATTGGCTAAATTACACTGGCAAATGATACTTAAAGGTGGATAGGCAATGGCAGATCTTTAAAGATCAGATGGACGAACTTCAACAATTGTACATCCCTGTCTGGAGTAAAAATAAAATGGGTAAGGTGGCTCAACCGTGGCAACAAGGGAAATTAAGGATAGTGTTAAATCCAAGGAAGAGGCATGCAAATTAGCCAGAAAAAGCAGCAAACCGGAGGACTGGGAGAAATTTAGGATTCAGCAGAGGAGGACAAAGGATTTAATTAAGAGGGGGAAAATAGAGTACGAGAGGAAGCTTGCCGGAAACATAAAAAATGACTGCAAAAGCTTCTATAGATATGTGAAGAGAAAAAGATTAGTGAAAACAAACGTAGGGCTCGGATTCGGGTGAATTTATAATGGGGAACAAAGAAATGGCAGACCAATTGAACAAGTACTTTATTTCTGTCTTCACAAAGGAAGACACAAATAACCTTCCGGATGTACTAAAGGACCGAGGGTCTAGTGAGCAGGAGGAACTGAAGGATATCCTTATTAGGCGGGAAATTGTGTTAGGGAAATTGATGGAATTGAAGGCCGATAAATCCCCAGGGCCTGATAGTCTACATTCCAGAGTACTTAAGGAAGTGGCCCTCGAAATAGTGGATGTATTGGTGATAATTTTCCAACAGTCTATCGACTCTGGATCAGTTCCTATGAACTGGAGGGT
The DNA here is from genome assembly GCF_044704955.1 of Pristiophorus japonicus. Classification (NCBI taxonomy): domain Eukaryota; kingdom Metazoa; phylum Chordata; class Chondrichthyes; family Pristiophoridae; genus Pristiophorus; species Pristiophorus japonicus. The sequence goes on along the minus strand of NC_091979.1, from coordinate 211,897,464 downwards.
TGCTAATGTAACACCACTTTTTAAAAAAGGAGGGAGAGAGAAAACGGGTAATTATAGACCGGTTAGCCTGACATCAGTAGTGGGGAAAATGTTGGAATCAATCATTAAGGATGAAATAGCAGCGCATTTGGAAAGCAGTGATAGGATCGGTCCAAGTCAGCATGGATTTATGAAAGGGAAATCATGCTTGACGAATCTTCTGAAATTTTTTGAGGATGTAACTAGTAGAGTAGACAAGGGAGAACCAGTGGATGTGATGTATTTGGACTTTCAAAAGGCTTTTGACAAGGTCCCACACAAGAGATTGATGTGCAAAATCAAAGCACATGGTATTGGGGGTAATGCACTGATGTGGATAGAGAACTGGTTGGCAGACAGGAAGCAGAGAGTCGGGATAAATGGGTTCTTTTCAGAATGGCAGGCAGTGACTAGTGGAGTGCCGCAGATCTCGATGCAGGGACCGCAGCTCTTTACAATATATATTAATGATTTAGATAATGGAATTTGTTGTGTCCTTACACTCTACTGTAAATCAACACGAGGCACATACTGGAGACAAGGTCACTCTGTGACCTGTACCTTTATTCACAGGACCAAGGAGTGATGACCCTGCGTGGGACCTCCATTTATATACCTGGATGACCAGGTGAGGAGTGTCTCCCACAAGTTCACCCCCTGTGGTCAAGGTGTGTATTTCTTAGATGTATACAGTGTACAGTGTTGTTACATGAAGGTTACGGTTACATGGAGATAACATACATGACATCACATCCCCCCCAACGTCTTTGGGTCAAAGATTGAATCTTTCAGGCGGTCGACGCTCTCTCGTGGAGCGCCGCAGTAGGGGCTCTGGTTGTTGAGCCTCGGTATGCGTCTTTCTCACCTGTGGTGATTTCGGCTCGTCCGGGCTGGCCGCAGGGACTGTGCATGCTGCTGAAGGTTCTTGTTGCTCATTCACTGGCAGTGGTGTGGGCAGCATCTCATGATTTTCCTCAGGTTCCTCAGTGTCCATGCTGAACCTTTTTTTTTACTTGGTCCAGATGCTTGCGGCATATCTGTCCATTGTTAAGTCTGACCACTATGATCCTATTCCCCTCTTTACCAATTACACTATCCTCAAGCCACTTGGGCCCCAAACCGTGATTAAGGACAAATACAGGGTCATCGATTTCTATACATCTCCCCTTTGAGTTACGGTCATGGCACTCATTTTGGGACTGGCGTTTGCTCTCAACAATGTCTGACAGGACTGGATGAATGAAAGACAGCCGAGTTTTAAGTGTACTTTTCATGAGTAGTTCCGCTGGCGGGACTCCCGTGAATGAATGCAGTCGGGACCTATAGGCCAGCAGGAGGCGCAATAGGCGGCATTGAAGGGAGGGTCCTTGAATCCGGAGCATGCCTTGTTTTATGATTTGGACCGCACGTTCCACCTGGCCATTGGAAGCTGGCTTGAACGGTGCTGTCCTGACATGTTTGATGCCATTACCTGACATGAACTCCCGGAATTCATAGCGAGTGAAGTACGGGCCGTTGTCGCTAACCAGGATGTCCGGCAAGCCATGGGTCACAAAGACTGCACGCAGACTCTCCACTGTGGTGGATGTCGTGCACTAATTCAATATGACCATTTCGAGTACGCATCAACAACAATGACGAACATTTTCCCCATGAATGGGCCCGCGTAGTCTACGTGAATACGTGTCCATGGCTTGGTGGGCCAGGGCCACAGGCTGAGTGGAGCCTCCCTGGGGGCATTGCCCAGCTGGGCACACATCGTGCATCTGCAAACACAGTGTTCCAGGTCTGCATCAATTCCCGGCCACCATACATGTGACCAGGCAATGGCCTTCATTAGCACAATGCCTGGGTGCTCGCTGTGGAGTTCCCTGATGAATACTACCCTTCCCTTCTGGGGCATGACTACCTGGCTGCCCCATAGTAGGCAGTCGGCTTGGATGGAGAGTTCATCCATCCGTCTGTGAAACGGTCTGACCTCTTCAGGGCATGCTCCGTGTGGGCGTCCAATCCCCAGTAACGACACGTTTCTTAATCAAGGATAGGAGGGGATCTCTGTTTGTCCAGATTTTCATCTGGCGGGCTGTGATGGGGGAGCCTGCGCTGTCAAAGTCATTGACAGCCATGACCATCTCAGCGCTTTGCTCTGCTGCCCCCTCAGTGGTGGCCAGTAGAAGCCTGCTGAGCGTGTCAGCGCAATTTTCGTTTCCTGGCCGGTGCCGTATGGTGTAGTCATACGCAGCCAGCGTGAGAGCCCATCGCTGTATGCGAGCTGACGCATTGGCATTGACAGCTTTGCTGTCGGACAACAGGGGTATTAACGGCTTGTGGTCCATTTCTAACTCGAACCTTCTACCAAAAAGGTACTGCTGCATCTTTTTCACCCTGTGGACACATGCGAGTGCTTCCTTTTCAACCATCCCATATCCCCTTTCTGCTTGTGAGAGCGACATGGAAGCATAAGCCACAGGTTGGAGTTGGCCCTCATCATTACTCTGCTGCAACACGCACCCAACCCCATAGGATGATGCATCGCATGTCAAAACCAATTTGTTACAGGGGTTGTACAGGGTCAACAGCTTATTAGAACAAAGCAGGTTCTGCGCAGGATTGAAAGCCCGTTCCTGACAGTCCCCCCAAAACCAATCGCAACCCTTACGCAGGAGCACGTGTAGCGGCTCCAACAGTGTGCTTAAGTTCGGCAGAAAGTTCCCAGAAATAGTTCAATAGTCCCAGAAATGAACGCAACTCCGATGTGTTGCCGGGCCTGGCGCTCGACGGATCGCCTCCGTTTTGGATTCGGTAGACCGGATCCCATCTGCGGCAAACCTCCTGCCCAAAAACTCGACCTCTGGGGCCAAAAACACATACTTGGACTTCTTTCGTCGCAGGCCTACCTGTTCCAGTCGGCGTAGCACCTCCTCCTGGTTATGGAAGTGTTCCTTGGTGTCTCGACCCATGATAAGGATGTCCTCCTGAAATACAATTGTTCCGGGGATGGACTTGAGCAGGCTTTCCATGTTCCTTTGAAAGATAGCGGCTGCTGTACGAATGCCAAACGGACACCTGTTGTAAACAAACAGCCCCTTGTGCGTGGTGATGTTGGTCAGTAGCTTGGATTCTTCAGCCACTTCTTGGGTCATGTAGGTCGAAGTGAGGTCCAACTTGGTGAACAGCTTGCCGCCTGCCAGCGTGGCAAATAGATCCTCCGCTCTCGGAAGCGGGTATTGGTCTTGTAGTGACACTCGGTTGATAGTGACCTTTGTAGTCGCCACAGATCCTGACCGAGCCATCCGTTTTTAGGACAGGGACGATGGGGCTTGCCCAGTCGCTGAATTCAACGGGCAAAATTATGCCCTCTCTGAGCAACCTGTCCAACTCACTTTCAATTTTCTCCCACATCACATACGGCACAGCTCTGGCTTTATGGTGCACTGGTGTGGCGTCCGGGGTGATGCGTATCACTACTTTGGTACCTTTGAAAGTCCCGACACCTGGTTGAAATCGTGACTTAAACTTTTGTTGGACCTGTGAGCATGAACTTTGCTCCACAGATGAAATGGCGTGCACATCCCCCCATTTCCAGTTCATCTCGGCTAGCCAGCTCCTCCCCAAAAGCGCGGGACCATTTCCCGGGACAATCCAGAGTGGCAGCCGGTTCTCTGATCCATTATGTGTGACCACCAATATTGCACTGCCCAGCACTGGGATGATCTCTTTGGTGTACGTCCGTAATTGCGTGTCAATGCGTTCTAGTTTGGGTCTGCTAGCTCTGAGTGGCCATAGTTTCTCGAATTGTTGGACACTCATAAGTGACTGGCTGGCTCCTGTGTCCAGCTCCATGTGTACCGGGATGCCGTTTAACAGTACTCTCATCATCATAGGTGGCGTCTTTGTGTATGAGCTGTGGATGTTTGCCACCTGAACCCGCTGAACTTCAGCGTCCATTGCTGTGTCCCAAGCATAACCCTGCCTTGCAGACCCCTCTTGTGGTTCATCCGCTTCGTAAACCAGCCTCGCTGTGGGCTTCCTGCACATTCTGGCTAAATGTCCACTGAAGTTACAATTTCTGCAGATCAATTGTTGAAACCTGCAGGTTTTCGCAGCATGTTTGCCCCCGTACCTCCAGCATGAGCTGAGATTGTTGCGAACAAAAGAGCTGTCACCAGGCATTCCTCTCTGATTGTCTCTTTGATTACTCTTGAGCACTCTGTTAGTGGGTGTCAATGGTCCCATCCCGGGACGTATTGTCCCTTGTGATGGTGTAAATGTCCGTTTAACCTGCCATTGTCTCTGTTGAGGACCCACCCTCGAGTCTGTTACTGTCTGGTTGGTGTCGAATTGCCCTTGCCTGCCTGTGGGGTTCTGAGTCGTGTTTACCATGTTAACTCCCTGCCCAATCGCCACGTTGGGAGCAGAGTTGCGTGCGTATATGATCTTGGTTTCCTCCTCCCCCGCCATGAAGGTTTGAGCCATCAACGCCGCTGCTTCCAAGGTCAAGTCCTTGGTCTCAATTAGCTTCCTAAAAATCCCGGCATGACCAATGCCCTCAGTGAAGAAATCCCGTAACATCTCCTCCCTGCAGGCACCTGTGAACTTACAGAGGCTGACCAAGCGCTGAAGGTCCGCAACAAAGTCCGGTATGCTCTGCCCTTCCCGACGTCGGTGCGTATAGAATCGGTGTCGGGCCATGTGTATACTGCTCGCCGGTTTGAGGTGCTCATCGATCAGTTTGCTGAGCTCCTCGAAGGTCTTGTCCGCTGGCTTCTCAGGCGCAAGCAGGTCTTTCATCAGCGCGTACATCTTCGGTCCACAGCCGGTCAGTAGATGTGCCCTTTGCTTGTCAGCCGCTGCCGCTCCCAGCTAGTCCTTTGTGACAAAGCTCTGCTGGAGCCTCTCAACGAAATCGTCCCAGTCCTCACCAACACAGTACCGTTCCTCTGTGCTGCCAGTGGCCATTCTCGTGAGTCGTTGATTCCCGTTTCTCATCGCCAAATGTTGTGACCTTACATTCTACTGTAAATCAACATGAGGCACATACTGGAGACAAGGAAACTCTGTGACCTGTACCTTTATTCACAGGACCAAGGAGTGATGACCCTGCCTGGGACCTCCCTTTATATACCTGGATGACCAGGTGAGGAGTGTCTCCCACAAATTCACCCCTGTGGTCAAGGTGTGCATTTCTTAGGTGTATACAGTGTGCAGTAAAGTTACATGAAGGTTACGGTTCCATGGAGATAACATACATGACATAATTGAGTGTAATATCTCCAAGTTCGCAGATGACACTAAACTGGCTGGCGGTGTGAGCTGTGAGGAGGATGCTAAGAGGCTGCAGGGTGACTTGGACAGTTAGGAGAATACATGGCAGATGCAGTATAATGTGGATAAATGTGAGTTTATCCACTTTGGGGGCAAAAACACGCAGGCAGAATATTATCTGAATGGCGACAGATTAGGAAAAGGGGAGGTGCAGCGGGACCTGGGTGTCATGGTTCATCAGTCCTTGAAAGCTGGCATGCAGGTACAGCAGGCGGTGAAGAAGGCAAATGGTATGTTGGCCTTCATAGCAAGGGGATTTGAATATAGGAGCAGGGAAGTCTTACTGCAGTTGTACAGGGCCTTGGTGAGGCCCCACCTGGAATATTGTGTTCAATTTTGGTCTCCTAATCTGAGGAAGGACATTCTTGCTATTGAGGGAGTGCAGCGAAGATTCACCAGACTGATTCCAGGGATGGCTGGACTGACATATGAAGAGAGCCTGTATCAACTGGGCCTTTATACTCTGGAGTTTAGAAGGATGAGAGGGGATCTCATAGAAACATATAAGATTCTGACGGGACTGGACAGGTTAGATGCGGGAATAATGTTCTCGATGTTGGGGAAGTCCAGAACCAGGGGACATAGTCTTAGGATAAGGGGTAGGCCACTGAGATGAGGAGAAACTTCTTCACTCAGAGTTGTTAACCTATGGAATTCCCTGCCGCAGAGAGTTGTTGATGCCAGATCACTGGATATATTAAAGAGGGAGTTAGATATGGCTCTTAAGGTTAAGGGGATCAAGGGGTATGGAGAGAAAGCAGGAAAGGGGTACCGAGGGAATGATCAGCCATGATCTTATTGAATGGCGGTGCAGGCTCGAAGGGCCGAATGGCTTACTCCTGCACCTATTTTCTATGTTTTTATGTTTCTATGTGCAGGGGAGGTGTGGCGATTGTTTTTAAACGACAGTGGCAGCATTCCGGGTCGGGTATGAATTGGATGCAGGGTTTTGATTCTTATGTGACCTTAAACCCTTCAAAATCAGTCAATGCAACCGAGTTGATCGCAAGCAGATTAAAAACTCTCCCTAAAATGCTGGAGATTCCAAACCAAGAAATTCCATGTCCTGTCCTAAAACCCGGGCCTAAGAATGGGCTGGTGTTAATCCCAACAGGGAAAATGTTGTATCATACTGTGTATTACGAAGTCGCGTTGGTTATTCTGAATTTAACAGAGTTACAATTACCCTGGTGGTGCTCGCCAGAAACGGAAAAGTTATATGAGCGACTGTTCAGAGAAATGTTTAAGCAATTCTATCAGAAGAATTATGGGGACGAAAGTCAGGGGAAAATGTACAAACCAATAAGCAACAGCCAGACGGGCTGGGGAGATGAAAAATGGGACTGATGAATGATGTGGCTACAACGTTTAATGCCGGGACATCACTGGTCAATAATGTAGACAACGCGCAGTTGCAAGTCCAAGTAAATACCTTAAGGGACAGTTAAAGAAAATACTGGGGGAGGGTAGTGACATAGAGGGTCACGAACTACAGGAAGACCAGGTAATGACAATCCATTTAAAGGAAATAGTAGATGAGCTGGAGACACACGCTCAGACCATCAATGCTTTAATAAAGGAGGATAGAAATGCGTCAGATCAAGCTGCTCAGAATGACGTGTGGGTTATGTACGGAACTTGGTTGTTAAATGAAGGATGCAGTAATTTAGAGGATTTAAAACAAGGCCACTTACCATCGTGGGTCAGTAACGAGCATCTAAAAGCTTTGAGTGTCTACAATAACCTCCTGAATTCGTGCTAGCTACGGTCAGCCTCTTAAGCGTATCCAGTCACGGTCAACTGTGGTCAGAGTAAAGAGTCTATAATGGGGATAGTGTTTACAATACCAGTGATGGATCAGTCACAACGACCCGTACCGGTATACCAGGTGGAAAACATTAGGGTAATTCAGAACGTGGTACATGTGAAACATCATAAAACCCTTCAGTATGTGGTGAAATTGGGAGACTCAATAATTGATGCTAGTCTGGAGGGATGCCAGGGAGGGGGTACACATGTGGTATTGTGCCCCTGGCATCTGAATCCTTTCGACCGGCCGGTATGTGGCTTCAAGTACGGGGACAGGCAGCCTATAAGCTGTATCATGGAAGTGATGGCTCACAACCATGGCCCGCCCCAGGTTGCGTACAAGGGGAACGGGACATACTGTGTCACCATCAGCGAAAGTCGGTATAGAGTACACCATGACACTTGGTGCTCAATGAAAGATTCTACATTTTGCTTCAAACCCCAGGTAGAGACATAAGTAGCACAAGAAAGGATAATTACTATCTCAGACCACAAACATATCGGTATTACAGTCAATGATACTCTACCGAACCTCCAGGGATACATGTCGCGTTTTGGATATGATATCCGGCCGTTACCCGAACATTTGACTAAACTATTAAAGAACATCGAGCTGTCCCATAAACATTATTACACGTTACACCAAAAGAATGAAAAAGTAAGGGAGGAAATCGAGGAAATGATTGCCCCTCCACGGTGGGATATGGGACTCAATATTGAGATCCTCCCCCCGGGTTCGAATCGTATCACACTTGTTAGTAATTGTACAGTTAGTAACAGCGTTGTATCTATTTGTCTTGTCCTGTAAATTAAGGCAAAAGACGAGGAAGGGAATCTTGAAGGGTTATTAAAATGAACCAAGGCCAAAGTGTTTGTAAAAATATAAACTGAAGTCAAATGGATTAAGGCCAAATGTTGTTTTTGTTGTAAAAAGTATGTAATTTCGGCTTCATTGTCGGCAATTTGCTTGGCGTTACAGCTGGTTTTTCGCCCGGCGAAAGTTTCCACGTAAATTTTTGAATGTTATCGCCCACATCTGAAGTCACCCACCGGGACCAAGCCGTCCACGTGCGTAACGCTCATTTTCTCGCCGTGCGATTAGTTTTGTTGTGTATGGAGAAAGAGTCAGACTGAACACTGCGAGCTCAAAGTAAAGTGTGACCTTAGTCTTTTATTGCAGGTCTCCAGAGTGCCTCTCCAACCTGTGAAGACTCCTTAAATACCTGTGCTCTCAAAGGATTATGGGATCCCTTGGGATCCAGGGGATGAGCCTGCTGGTGGCTGTACAGAGTAAATACAAGTGTACACATATAACAACATTCCCATATTTTAATCCATATTTTTACAATGTGAGTCGATCTGGGGCCCTTCTTGCTCTGGTTGATCGTCTCGGTGTGAAAGCTGGTGTTGTTGAATCATTTGTTGGGCCCTCGCTGGGCTGCTGTGCAGCTGGCCTTGCTGGGCTACCTGGTGTGTTGGGCTCTGCAGGGCTGCTGTGGATGATGGGTTCTGCTTCGTGGTCAACCGTGGTGTCGGTTGCCACTGGTGTGTGTGTTGGGGGATCAAAAAAGGTAGGGTTCAAGGTGGGTTGCTCAGGATAGTTCGTGAATCTGAGTTTGATTTGGTCCAAGTGTTTCCGGTGAATGAGTCCATTTGAAAGTTTGACCCGAAACACCCTGCTCCCCACGACGGTGCCGGGAAGCCACTTGGGACCTTGTGTGAGTGGGGTCCCATGCGGTAGCTAAACAGGACTCGGGATAGGCAAGTCTGCAGTGAGCCTTCAGTTACCCTCTTCAAGCCTTGCTTGATGGTTTGCACTGCTCTCTCTGCCTGACTATTGGACACTAGTTTAAACAGGACAGATGTGACATGTTTGATCCTGTTGTGCGTCATGAATTCTTTGAACTCAGCAGTGGTAAAACATGGCCCATTGTCACTCACCAGGACATCGGGTAGGCCGTGTGTGGCAAACATGGCCCGCAGGCTTTCAGTAGTGGCAGCGGGCGTGCTAGCCGACATTATCTCACATTCAATCCACTTGGAGTACGCGTCTACAACCACAAGGAACATTTTACCCAAGAACAGGCCTGCATAGTCGACGTGTACCCTAGACCACGGTTTGGAGGGCCAAGACCATAAACTTAGCGGCGGCTCCCTGGGTACATTGTTTAACTGCAAGCATGTATTATATCTGTGAACGCAGGACTCTAAGGCTGCATCGATACCGGGCCACCAGATGTGGGATCTGGCTATCGCTTTCATCATTACGATGCCTGGGTGGGTACTGTGGAGGTCATTGATGAACGTGTCTCTGCCCTTCTTTGGGACCACTACTCGATTGCCGCACAGAAGGCAGTCTGCCTGTATAGACATTTTATTTTTCTGCCGCTGGAACGGCTTTATCGCTTCCTGCATTTCCACTGGGATACTGGACCAGCTCCCGTGAAGCACGCAGCTTTTGACTAGAGATAATAAGAGGTCCTGGCTTGTCCAGGTTTTGATCTGCCGGGCAGTGACGGGTGATTGCTCACTCTCAAATGCTGCCATAACCATGGCTAGATCTACAGGCTGCGCCATTTCCACCCCCGTGGTGGGCAATGGCAGCCTACTGAGAGCATCGGTGCAGTTTTCTGTGCCTGGCCTGTGGCAGATGGCGTAGTTGTATATGGACAACGTGAGTGCCCATCTCTGGATGCGGGCCGATGCATTGGTACTTATCCCTTTACTCTCGGAGAACAGGGATGTAAGTGGCTTACGGTCAGTTTCCAATTCGAATTTTAGCCCAAACAGATATTGATGCATTTTCTTTACCCCATAGACACATGCTAACGTTTCTTTCTCAATCATGCTGTAAGCTCTCTCAGCCTTAGACAGACTCCTGGATGCATAAGCAACTGGTTACAGTTTCCCGATATCATTAGCCTGTTGCAATACACACCCGACGCCATATGACGACGCATCTCATGCTAGTACCAAACGCTTACATGGATCATACAACACAAGCAATTTGTTTGAGCATAACAATTTTCTCGCTTTTATAAAGGCATTTTCTTGGCTTTTGCCCTAAACCTATTTGTTCCCTTTTCATAGTAAGACATGCAGTGGTTCTAACAGTGTGCTGAGACCCGGTAAGAAGTTACCAAAGTAGTTCAGAAGTCCCAGAAACGACCGCAGGTCCATCACGTTCTGTGGCCTCGGTGTGTTCTCGATTGGCCCCGTCTTCGTGTTGGTGGGCCTGATGCCATCTGCCGCAATCCTCCTTCCCAGGAACTCCACTTCAGGTGCCAGGAAAACACACTTCGAGCATTTTAACCTGAGCCCCACGCGGTTGAGTCGACTAAGAACCTCCTCCAGGTTCTGCAGATGCTCGACTGTGTTCCGACCTGTGACCAAGATGTCGTCCTGGAAGATCACGGTGTGCCGGACCAACTTCAGTAAGCTTTCCATGTTTCTCTGGAATATCACCGCCGCTGATCGGATTCCAAATGGGCATCTGTTATAAACAAAAAGACCTTTGTGCGTGTTGATGCAGGTGAGGGCCTTCGATGATTCCTCCAGTTCATGCGTCATGAAGGCTGAAGTCAGATCCAGCTTCGTGAACTTCTTTCCTCCTGCCAGCATTGCAAAGAGGTCGTCAGCCTTTGGTAGTGGGCATTTGTCCTGCAGGGTGAAATAATTGATAGTTACTTTGTAATCGCCACAGATTCTGACGGTGCCGTCTCTTTTGAGGACTGGGACGATAGGACTGGCCCACTTATTGAACTCGATCGGGGAAATGATGCTCTCTCTTTGCAGCCGGTCTAACTCGATCTCTACCCTTTCTCTCATCAAGTACAGTACAGCTATTGCCTTGTGATGGATGGGTCGCGCCCCCGGAATTAGGTGGATCTGCACTTTTATTCCTTGGAATTTTCCGATGCCTGGTTCAAACAGCGAAGGAAATTTGTTTAAGACCTTGGTGCACAAGATGTCATCAGCGGGCAATCGCGCTTGGACGTCGTCCCAGTTCCAACGTATCTTTCCCAGCCAGCTCCTGCCGAGCAGCATGGGACCATCGCCCGGTGCCACTCAGAGTGATAGCTTGTGCACCGCTCCATCGTAGGAGATCTTTGCAGTAGCACTGCCGATTACAGGAATCAGTTCTTTAGTGTAAGTTCTTAGTTTCGTGCGAACTGGAATTAAGCCTGGCCTTGAGGCCTTGTTACAACACAACCTTTCGAAAGTGCTTTTGCCCATGATGGACTGGCTCGCGTCCGTGTCCAGCTCCATTGACACTGGGAGTCCATTTTGTTCAACATTCAGCATTATCGGGGGACAATTTGTGGTGAATGTTTGCACCCAATGTACCTCTGCCTCCTCGATCTGAGGCTCTGGTTCGTTATGATCCTCCGTGGATCTGTCCTCCTCTGCAGCATGGTGGTTTGCAGGTTTAACAGGCTTTGCAGCTCGCCTGCACACTCGTTGGAGGTGTCCCATTGTTCCATAGCCCTTGCAAATGTTCTCTTTGAATCGGCATGAATGGAAACAATGATCACCCCCGCAGCGCCAACAAGATGTTAATGGCTTTGCATTCATCACCCGTGATGGTAGACTCTGAGACATCTGCGGACATGTAGCTGCAGGTATTTGTGACCTGCCCTGTACATTACGATTCGAAAACAACATCACTTTGTTCACAGTACTTGTAGCAGCACTTGTGTGCTGAGAGATTTGCTTCGTATTATCACTGGTGGCAATGAACGCCTGGGCTATCGCTATGGCTTTACTTAAAGTTGGGTCTCTACAGTCAAAAGTTTGCGGAGTATGGCTTCGTGGCCAATGCCAAGTACGAAAAAGTCTCTGAGCATATGCTCCAAATGTCCTTCAAATTCTCAATGTCCTGCAAGGCGTATTAGCTCAGCGACAATACTCACCACTTCCTGGCCTTCAGACCTTTTGTAGGTGTAGAACCAGTACCTCGCCATCAGAACGCTTTCCTTCGGGTTCAAATGCTCTTGGACCAGTATGTACAAATCGTCGTATGATTTCTCCATGGGTTTCTCTGGAGTGAGCAGATTCTTCATGAGGCCATACGTTGGTGCCCCACAGACGGTGAGGAGGATTGCCCTTCGTTTGGCAGCGTTCTCTTCCCCATCTAGCTCATTGGCCACAAAGTATTGGTCGAGTCGCTCCACAAAAGTTTCCCAAACATCTCCCTCTGAGAATTTCTCCAGGATGCCCACTGGTCTCTGCATCTTTGGGTTTGCTATCTGTATCTTGGCGCCAGTTGTTGTGTATGGAGGAAGAGTCAGACTGAACACTGTGAGATCAAAGTAAAAGGTGACCTTAGTCTTTTATTGCAGGTCTCCAGAGTGCCTCTCCAACCTGTGAAGCCTCCTTAAATACCTGTGCTCCCAAGGGATTATGGGATCCCTTGGGACTCCAGGGGATGAGCCCTCTGGTGGTTGTACAGAGTAAATACAATTTTACATAGATAACAAGTTCTACTTACTTTTACCTTTAAAATGGAAATTCTCAGCAGCTTTTTTTGCCGAACGTTAGCGGTGCTTCTCAGCGGGCAATTGGGCATTGAGGGCCTTTAGGGAAAGTCTGGCCCGTGGAGATTTGCCTGAAGACTGCAATACACCCAAAAAGGCTCAGGAAAAAGAAGAAGCCACCTCGAGTAATGTTTCTGAGTTTATAATAAGAGGCATTAAAGGGGGAAGTGTAAGGGTTACACGTTTCGTGATCAGGGGCAAGAGGCCACGGACTGATATGGTTTAAAACAAAAACTGTTGGGCGGGAGAAAGAGCGCCAGCCTGGGATAGGTGCTGACTTAAAACTGATTAATGCAACTTCTGCGGTCAGGAACGAGATCTGACTAACATTGAGACAAAGGGTTTTGATACAAACAAGCAGAGGAGCCCATGGATTAATTGGCCAGAGGAGAAAAAACAGTTCCCGAAGGAGACTACAAGTCTGCAAAAACGCAGGACCAGAAAGGATCCCACAAGGCGTGCATTTTTGGATAGGGGGCTAGATTTTCCACGTTTTTTGCATGCTTAATGCCCAATTAACGTCTATTTTACCACTGAAATGATGTATAATGCCCATATATTGCCCATTTAGCCACAAAATGGAAACTGATGGGCATTGTTAAGAAACTTATCACCGAGCATTACTTTCCCCATGTGTGTAACGGTGGGAAACAGTAATATCACCCACCACTTTTTTGGGGCGGAATCATCAGAAAGAGCGAAATCAACGTCCATAATATCGCCCAGCGTTACTTTCTGCACGGAATTAACGCTGAGATTCAATAATAACACCCGCCCATTTTTTTTTGTCGTCAAGATCACATTTGCCGAAACTAATGCCCAGGAGATCGCCCATCATCACTTTCACCACCTCGCACACATATCGCTGACAATATCGCTTGCCCAAAAAAACGCCCGGAAAAAGTGGAACTGTTCTGAACTAAAGTTGGGGTGCCATTTTTAAAATCACATGTCGCTTCATTCAAAAAGCTGCTTCAACTTCAAGGACGTTTGGATTGACTCTGGAGTTCTTCTCAGGTGAAATGACCATCTCAACAGACATATTTTCAGACTCTGGACTATTGGGGTTTTACTCTAAGTGTATTTAAGTGAGGAAATTATTGCTTCTGATCAATTGTTATTATACTTTCATTGCAATGGGGCCAGCCATTTCTCAGCCTGCATCGATTAATATGCAGATGCTGCAGAGTGCAGATGACTCAATGTGTGATGCACATCATTATGTTCCCAATTTAAAACGTGCAAGAATGAGGTGGTGGGCCAGACCATACACACCCCACACGTACAGGGAAAAGAGGTCTTACCTCGACATGTCCGAGCACACCTGCGCTTCCACAAGGTGGTGATCAATGAAATATGTGAGCTCATCAGGCCACATACGCAGCCTGCCATCAGGACATCAGTGTCGGTCGAGGTCAAGGTCATCGCGGCACTGTCTTTCTACATGTCCGGTTTCTTTCGGGCCTCCGTGGTCGAGATTTCCCCTCTGTCTCACCATGCCACTCATCACTGCATTAGACAGGTCACGGAGGCCCTGAACCCGTGTAGGATGGACTTTATCAGCTTCCCCATGACCACGGAGGCTCAGACTGACAGAGCTGGAGCATTCTACAACATTGCTAAGTTCCCCAGGGTGAAGGGAACAATACAGTGCACTCACATCACCATGAGGCCTCTTTCTCAGGACCCAGAGCTTTTCGTAACAGAAAAGGATTTTACTCCCTGAAGGTCCAACGAGTTGTCGACCACAACCAGATCATAATGGCAGTGAATGCCAAATGTCCGGGCAGCTTCGATGAGGCTCACATCCTGCGTGAGAGCACTGTCTCTGACATGTTTAAGAGTCAGCCACAAGGACAGTGCTGGATGCTTGGTGATAACCAATATGGCCTAGCCACCTGGCTGATGAATCCGCTGCGTGATACCCATACCGAGGCCGAGAAGTGATACAACCAGAGGCACAGAGACACATGCAATGTGGTCCAGAAAACAATAACTGTGCTTAAGCAGCGCTTCTGATGTGTGGCCCACTCAGGAGGGAGCTACAATACAACCCTGAGCAAGTAGGGAAATTCATAGTTGCGCGCTCCATGCTGCACAACCTGGCTATCAGGAGGGAACAAGAATTGCCAGAAGGGACTGATGCTCCACCTCAGGAGAGAGAGGAAGAGGACGATGAGGGGCTGGACGCTGACCTAGGGCCAGACAATCAGGCTGGCTATGCAACCATGCCCACGACCCCCTCCAGACCGCAGGAAAGGGCCAGTGGTGGTTACAATAGCAAGACTCTTAAGTGAGGAGCTGATATCTGAACGATTTGCTTGAAAGAACGTTGCTGTGAGTGACAACGCTGACACATCGCTGTGTGTGTGTAGCTCAGACATCAATGGTGCCCATCGCCTTGGTGCCAGTTAAAGTTTACCTTGATTGAAGTTAAGTTTTATTTTACCCTTTCATGTTAAGGAATCACCAGTGTGTAATGGTCCAGCTATCTGAGACAATGTGCAACAAGATTATAGAAACATAGAAACATAGAAAATAGGTGCAGGAGTAGGCCATTCGGCCCTTCTAGCCTGCACCGCCATTCAATGAGTTCATGGCTGAACATTCAACTTCAGTACCCCATTCCTGCTTTCTCGCCATACCCCTTGATCCCCCTAGTAGTAAGGACCTCATCTAACTCCTTTTTGAATATATTTAGTGAATTGGCCTCAACAACTTTCTGTGGTAGAGAATTCCACAGGTTCACCACTCTCTGGGTGAAGAAGTTCCTCCGCATCTCGGTCCTAAATGGCTTACCCCTTATCCTTAGACTGTGACCTCTGGTTCTGGACTTCCCCAACATTGGGAACATTCTTCCTGCATCTAACCTGTCTAACCCCGTCAGAATTTTAAATGTTTCTATGAGGTCCCCTCTCATTCTTCTGAACTCCAGTGAATACAAGCCCAGTTGATCCAGTCTTTCTTGATAGGTCAGTCCCGCCATCCCGGGAATCAGTCTGGTGAACCTTCGCTGCACTCCCTCAATAGCAAGAATGTCCTTCCTCAGGTTAGGAGACCAAAACTGTACACAATACTCCAGGTGTGGCCTCACCAATGCCCTGTACAACTGTAGCAACACCTCCCTGCCCCTGTACTCAAATCCCCTTGCTATGAAGGCCAACATGCCATTTGCTTTCTTAACCGCCTGCTGCACCTGCATGCCAACCTTCAATGACTGATGTACCATGACACCCAGGTCTCTTTGCACCTCACCTTTTCCTAATCTGTCACCATTCAGATAATAGTCTGTCTCTCTGTTTTTACCACCAAAGTGGATAACCTCACATTTATCCACATTATACTTCATCTGCCATGCATTTGCCCACTCACCTAACCTATCCAAGTCGCTCTGCAGCCTCCCAGCATCCTCCTCGCAGCTCACACTGCCACCCAATTTAGTGTCATCCGCAAATTTAGAGATACTACATTTAATCCCCTCATCTAAATCATTAATGTACAGTGTAAACAGCTGGGGCCCCAGCACAGAACTTTGCGGTACCCCACTAGTCACTGCCTGTCAATAAATTTTTTTTTATATCAACATTGGTCTGAAATTATAAGTATCATGGGCAAAAAACCCCAACCCCTACCCACACCTCACTTTTTCCATCATTGACATCAATCAAATATTCAACATGTTCAGCAATACAGAATACAAATGCAAAGCAAGAGGGTGGTCCCCTCCCTCCATACATTACAACAAATTGCATACACCCAGATGGAGATATAACACAGCCATCACCTGCGGACATGCACCTCACTTTCCCTCCCCCCTCCCCTTCTTCTCCCACCTCTATCCCTTTCCCTCCTCGCTCCACAACACCTGGCCGAAGAGCTCCTCAGACGGTGCCTCATTGGAGAGGATGAAGGCAGAGGGTGCCGAGAGGGGAACATTCTCTGATGCAGAAGCAAGATCTTGGTCCTGCCTCTCATCTGTCGTTCACAGTGGTGGCGTGCCGCGCTCTGGGACCACTGGGAGGCCTGTGCCAGCAGTGTTCCTGGCTATCGCATCCAGGGCCTCCGCCATCCGCGGAACGTACTCAGTCATGGTGGCCAGCTGTTGGGATATGCCCCCCAATGCTTCGAGGAGCTGGTCACCAATGTCTACAGTCCTCCTGGACAACTGTACCATTTCTCCACTCTCATGTGGTGCTCGTGGACCAGACCTGCCACGTCCACGAGGCCTCCGCGGGGTCGGCGCCATCCTGTGGACATCTGGGGTGCCCTGTGGCAAGGTGCTTGGGCCCAGTACCTCCAGAGTGGAGGCGGGAATGACCGGAAGATCACTAGATGGCCTTGGGGTGGAATGGCTTCTGGAGCATGGCAATGCAGTTCCTCGAAGTCCGCGCTCTCATCCGTGGAGAACAGACCCAGCAGATTGACGGGCGAGAATCGGAGCTCCTCAGCACCAGGTGTAGGATTGTCCGGCGAGTCCGGCCCCGCGCCCCCACCTTCTGGCCTCTGTGGTCCTGCCTGCGGCCGCACTGCTAACTGAGCTGCAAGACACAAATGAGATTATTAGAGGAGAAGGAGGTGCTAGGGGCACAAGGTCATTCCAGCACTACACACAGCATATGCACAACAAAAGCACCACTGCTATCAAAATCATCACAGACATCACATTTCATGACCATCAACACATTCTGCATTGCAATGATTTTCATTAGGCCAGCATTATTTCTATGACATCTTTAGAGATCATCTATCATATATGATTGTTCGGATATGAGTGGGTGTGACATCTATTGACTTTACATCACACAATGGTGTCAACTTTACTCATGTCGCTTCACTTCAGGGTCTGCAGATGCTTCTGTGACTGTCCAGAGGTGCTTCCCCATGAGTGCGAGCACTCGCTCCTCCATCTCAGCGATGTCACTGGGAACTGGTGGCCCCCACCCTTTCGCCTCTGCACGGACCTCATCGTTGAGAGCTTCTTCTGTAAAAGGTGACAGGACGACATGTCATGAGATCATTGCGTGATATCATTGCTAGGTACTGTCACAGACACTGATACAACACATAACCGACAGATGTAATCATGATTATTTTGATAATTATCATTCTTTAACTAAAGGCATGCACCGTGACCGCAGGCTTTGAGTAAAACATTCCCGGTAAAAGTGAAAGACCTCACATCTGCTGATAGTCACTCATGACTGTTACAAATCAAATTATATAATTACATAAGTACATGTAAATCAATGTAATACTTACTCTTACGGATCCCACAAGGTCGTTCCATTGTTTGCGGCATTGGTTGCCCTCACGCACCTCGTTGGTCGCCGATGAGACCATCTCTGCTATCTCGGCCCATATCTTCTGGTAGGCTTTTGGAGCGGGCGTCCCACACCCTCGCTGTGTCAAATCACTCCATCGTGACTCAACCTCCTGCAGGAGGGAAGAGTTTGCCTCGTCCAAGAACCTTCTCGTTCGTTTGTGCCCCTCCAATGTGCTTCTCTCCCACCTCACTGCTCTCGCCAGCGTCAGTCTCCACAGCGTGCTGTGATGCCTCTTCCTCTTCCTCCATCATAGGCCAAATTCGAGCAAATATGTGGCAGGTAACAGCTAATTTTTGTTTCCCTATTTGCTCTAAAACTATAAACTCTCACTCCTTCCTCCCAAAGCAGCCACGTCTTACCCACACACGCCTTCAGTCCCTCTCAGCTCCCTCTCTCTCTGTCTCCTCTTCTGCGCATGTCATGATGACCCTTGACGTCCTGAATCGCGGAAATCGAGCGTTGCCAAGCCATTGCTAAGGAAGGTGACACTTTACGGCAGAAGGTCAGAGAGATTTTACGCTACCGCCCATTTCATCTCGCTTGCGGTAACAGCCAATTTCAAAAATAGAGACTAAGTGTTTTGAGAATGGGTGAGAAGCCAGCGATCTGAAAATCCATTTTTACCGCCCACGTCGTAAATAGCGCCTAATTTTGGGCGATCTGCACAAAAGTGTAAAATCTAGCCCAAGGAATTATCTTTGGCCCTGCTGATTCTGTGCACAGAGGGGTGGAAGCAACAGTTAATGAGGTGCGAATTGTGCCCATCCAAACAGATCCAGACCCATCATCACAGTCATCGAGACTCATCTAGATGTATTAACTGAAAGCAGCCCAGCAGGAGACTTGTATAATTGAATGGATATATCTGAAGGAGCTCACAGAAGTAAAACACCTCAGAACAACAGGTCAAAGGAACAACGACCACGAAATGGGAACAACGGAAAAAAGATCAAGAAGTGAGAGACGATGAGAAGGAAACACAAGCAGGAGGAGAGATAAGCAGAGAAGCAGCAGTTCGGACCCACCATCTTCCTTGGCTCCATGAACTGACAATTGACAACAGCAGCAACTGGCTGCATGGGTGATTGTATATCTTCCATCAATCTCTAAGTAGTCTTGTTCTGTAATTTTTAATTGGTTTTTGTGTAATAAACTAACAGTGGGTTTAAGCCTAAATTTTACGTTACGTGGAATCCTTCCTGTAATCCCCAAGGACTATGAATAAAACTTGTGGAAAACGAACACCCTACATCTCCCCTACTCTCTCTCCCCGCTGCTCCCCATCCCCCACCTCTCTCTCTCTCTCTCCCCCCTCCTCTTCCCCCTCTCCTCTCTCTTTCTTTCTCCCCTCCCCTCTCTCAACCCTCCCCCTTCTCTCACCCATCCCCCTCTCTCAACCCCCCTCCTTGCCCTCTCTCACCCCTCCCCTCTCTCTTGCCCCTCCCCTCTCTCTTGCCTCCTCTCTGTCTCCCCCTGCTCCCCTCTTCCCCCTCTCTCTTGCCCCATTGCTCCCCTCCTCCCTCCTCTCTGTTGCCCCTCTCTCTCCCCCTCCTCCCCCTCTCTCTCCCCCTCTCACCTCCCCTTCCTCCTCCTCTCTCTCTCTCACCCCCTTCTCTCACCACTCCCTCTCTCTCACTTCCCCCCCTTGCCCCCTCTCTCTCACCCTTCTCCCCTCCTCCCCACTTCTCGCCCCTCCTCCCCTCTCTCTCTTGCCCCTCCTCTCTCCCTCTCCCCTCCTCCCTGTCTCTCTTGCCCCCTAGCTCTCTCCCCCTCCCCCTCTCTCTTCCCCCTCTCTCTCACCCTCTCCCCTTCTCTCTTGACCCTTCTCTCTCTCCCCTCTCTCGCCCCCTCCCCCTCTCTCCCTCCTCCCCCTCTGGTCCCCTCCTCCCCCCTCTCTTTCCCCCTGTTGGAGTTAAAAGGAGGCATCTCTCCTTCAAGGTGGATTAAGTGATATAGTTAATGAACACCTTGCCCAGCTTCCCACTGTATAACGATAACGGAAATAAACAAACGAAACCTCAGGTTTACCGGTTTTATTACAAGCAATGCACGGGAAGGTTCAGTCGTGGAACCTCCGAAATACAAAAGGTTTCAAGTACAATTTATACAGATTTTGGAGAGGAGCACCCTCCTATAAAATCCTCGATATGTCTAATTCTATCAGTGAAGTTACATTGATTTGTTGACTCTTATCAAACTGTCTCTGAGTGGTATATGCAATTGCCCATCTTCTATGGTGTTGTTCCATGACTTGCGCTTTGCCACATTATAATAGACGCCTAAACTGGCTTCCTTATCTCTTCCTCAGAGACTTCTGATCAACTACTGCTGATTTTGCTGCTTAAGTATTACAGAGGTTACGAATTCAGCTTAATGCATTATACATTTGTGCTTTACCTACATAAGCAAGTGTTACATAAATAGGCAATTATACAGACCCTCCTAATACTGATAAGTTCACTACCTTTAGCATAATTCTGACCACCTATTTGCAACTTTTACAATTTATCCATTACAATTCCCCCCTAATGGCCCTTGGCTATATACCCAAGGTAGGCCATTTCCCAATTAATATCTCACGGGTGAGCTTCCAGGGTTGTCCTTTCGCTTGGGTAGCACTACTTCCCGAGCTGCAGGATCTACCTGTCGTCTTTCCCATCAAGGTTATACTAAGTAAGTCCTTTCTAATGAACTGTCTGATTTCCCTTTATTCAATTTTTTACCTATAGTATGGGCTAGGGCCTGCCTCTTACATTGGTTACACCTTTTTACAGGATAATACTAGCACGATGAGTTTCCTTGCACTACAACCAGTACATTTAGTCCAGCATAGTTCGTGTATAAGTCCTTTCTAGCCAACATTTTCTTGGTGTTTGAATTATGCCTCGCCTGGGGTATCCTTTGTTTCTTCTATCTTTCCTCTACTTGGGGTCTTCTCTATTCTGCCGAATTTCTTCCCGCCTCTATGTTGTCGATGGTGTCCAATTCAGTCGAGTTTGTTCCTCTTTCAGTTCACATATCGGTTTTCATTGCGGCCCGATGGCCTTCGCATAACCTCCTCAGGTAATGTCCATCATTGTCCCATCGATCTTTCCTCCTTTAATTCAGGGGTTATAATAAACCCGGATATATCTGTCTCGTCAAGTGGAGTAAAGCAAGAGTCAATATGCATAATGGTGCATGACGTGTTCCTTTCTTCATTTCAGATGCCGTGGTGCTCACACGTCAATATCCATTTCCTCATGGAACAGCGATAATTTAGTAATCCTGTGTAAGGGGGGGTGATACTCAAGATACTTGGTTATATCCACAGTTATCTTTGATCATTCATAGTGGATCTCGACATAAAGCAACTTGGTTATTTTTATAACAATCATCTATGCTAAGACTCTTAGTACTGTTGTTCTCTTCAGTTACATTTCTGGTTTGTCATGGTACCGCACGCGAGTTTGATTTCTTATTTCTCCTACATTGTTTGGTATAGAGGATCTCCGTTTGTCACATCATACTGT
Organism: Pristiophorus japonicus; assembly: GCF_044704955.1. Lineage (NCBI taxonomy): Eukaryota > Metazoa > Chordata > Chondrichthyes > Pristiophoridae > Pristiophorus > Pristiophorus japonicus. The sequence goes on along the minus strand of NC_091979.1, from coordinate 211,875,939 downwards.
GGTATAGATAATATAAAATCTGTTATATTTAAATGTCCGGTTACATATCTGGCCTTTGGGGCCCAAGCATGACTGTTTCTCCGCACCTCGCAGGCATGAGTCATGTTTTTGTCCAAGGTCCAGTCGGTAAATACATCAAGTGTTACCCAATCTGGCACCTTTCCATTCTGAAGCTGCTCTAGGTTATGTTGTATTCCATTGAGCAGCCATGCTCCATATCCTGTACATACTAGTTCTGTCTGTGTGATTTTACTTAAGTTCCTTTCTGCTCTGTTCATCGAATTTATAGTTCTGGCATGGTCTCGCAATGTGTGGGCCACTTGTAATAATTCCCTTTCTGTGCCATTACCCAGTTGTGCCTGTATCTTTTCATTATTCTCATCCCTTTCCAGCAACCCCTGTAAGGTTCGTGTTAGAGCGTTAACTCGACCATCTATCGTGTGCAGGTCTATAGTATTTACCGTCGCAACTCCCACTGCGTATGCCGCGCCTACCATTTCCAGTATCCCTCTTTTTTCCCGATTCCATTGATTACCTGACATTCTTTCCACATTACACTTCATGGTTCTTGATTCAGGGCCTTCAAGTGCCTGCAGGGTCAGGTTTTTATACAGGCTTATAGTGTTTAACCTGCAGAAGTTGGGGGTGGTTATAGTGTTTAAATTTAGGAATACAGTAATTATTCGCTGACGTACCCCGAAGAGTATCTTATCCTTGGTCTGCCTTATCAATTTCTCTTTTGCCCCAGCATTCATAGTTGAACACGTTTGTGGCGCTGGGGATGTGGTGGTCGAGGCCCTGGTAGTGCTCACTGTTGCTAAAGTAGTGGGTGGGGCCGTGTTGGTGGGTCTGTCTCGGGAGATAACCCTCCACCACCATTCATAGATGTTGAGTGAAATCTGCATCCCCTTCCCCCGGGGGCAGTATTTTTGTCCCCCCCCTCCTGATTATTCCCACTAATTATGGGTCCAGTATTACTGGCCCATCCCTAATGTTGTTTCGTTTTCTAGTTACGTTGTTTTATGCCCGTTATTCTTTTTAAATTAATGCTGCCCGTGTCCCTGTAATACAGGCCTTGCCATCCTTCAGCCTGTTGTCCCTGATATGAGGCTGCATTATCCCACGTTGTTTCCACGAGCACTAGAGTCCTGCAAAAAACAATATTTCCCGGTCGTCACCGGTTAGTTAATGACCATGCTTTTTTAACTGGGTCCAGTGTTTCCACTTGCCGTTTCCTCTTATAACTAACATAACTTACCATTATTACCTGATAGGGTCCGGTCCATTTGGGTGCTAGCCTGGACCTCTCTGGGGTAATCACCTGACTGCCTATTTGGGGTGTTTGGACCTTCTGTTCCTTAGTGTCGTTCTTTAAGTCCTTGATTTGCTAATCTCTAGCCTGTGCCTTTAAATCATGTAACTGTTTACAGAGTTCCATGACAAATTTCCGTATTCCGTCCTCGCTTCCTGAAACCAAGATTTCTGGCAGTCTCATTACCCTTTCAGCCATTAGTTCAAAGGGTGTCAGTTTCTGCTGTTGGTTCTACCTATATAGACATACCTGTGGTATAAATTTAATAGGCTCCCCTGGATGCATTCCAGGGCCACCACATTCCCATTATTTCTTTCATATCCCGTCGGTCCTTTGTTGGGCCCCTCTCTACTTCCACCCCTCCTTTTCCTGTGGAGTGGCTTCTCCCTGTACCTTAAGCAGGTTTACTTCCTCAGGACCGATTAAACATACTCCGACTTAGGGTTCCCCGGTCAGTGTACCTGTCTCTGCCACTCGCTTGGCTGCTTCATCTGCCCATACATTCCCCTTTTGATGTTGAACGCACACTCTTGGGGTAGGAGGGAGTCTTCCAATAATTCTTTAATAATCTCCTCATGTTTAATCGGCCCTCCTCCTGAAGTCATGTATCCCCGTCTGTTCCAGGCTATCATATAATCATGCACTACGCCAAAAGCATATCGACTGTCTGTATAGATGTTTACTCCATTTCCCCTAGCCAGCCTCTGAGCTTCAGTGAGAGCCACTAATTCAACCACTTGAGCTGATTGACCCCCTTCGAACTGTCCTTCCCTTTTGACCTGTCCACTGCTATCTATCATGGCCCATCCATGGTGTCCCATATAGCGCCGAGACCCATCTACATATAGATCCATATCTGCCTCCTTCGGCCTGACTGCTTCCCTCGTCTTCTCCTGTCGGGCTACACTGATGCTCCTTTCCCCGCGTAATTTTATTGTTACCATCCCTTTGGGGGGATTAAGAGCATGCTTCCCACCTTGCCCTTCGCGCATCAGATACTGTTTTTAACCTTCCTGTGTTAAGCAATTCTACTAAGGTATGCTAGGTATGTGTACCGACAGTACTATACCACTGGCCTATGCCTATCCCCATGTAATGATCTTTACTGCGGTGGGTATAGATGTGGAAGGGCCTACTCTGGTCGGGTAATCCCAGGGCTGGAGCACTTGTGAGAGCTTGTTTTAACCTTACAACCACAATTTCCTGATCTTTCCGCAGTAGTTGAATAGCCCTAGTACCTGCCTGACCTTTTCATGGTTCCTGGCCTGGGCATTGATCGAATTGCTTCCTTTCTGTCCTTCGGCATCTTGTCATGTAGCCTAGATGTTACTTTGCTCCTTCCCACTTGCACCTTCCTAGGATTTATTTTTAATCCTGCACTCTGTAGGGCTCCTAACACTGTAGTTAAAGCTATTACATGTTGTTCTGTGCTGGAGGCAATAAAGATATCATCCACATACTGCAAAAGGGTGCTTCCTTCTCCAATGTCTACTGGTTCCAAAATCCCTGACAATACTCGATTAAATATGATCGGGCTATTATGGAATCCCTGTGACACTCTAGTCCATGTGTATTGTTTTCCCTTTACGGTGAAGGCAAATTTTCCTTGGAACTCTTTGTCTAAGGGTATGGCCCAAAATCCATTCGCTATATCCAGCATGGTGAATATCTTATGTGTGGTATCCTTACACCTTGCTATAGAATCACACGAAGCATGTACTGGAGACAAGGTCACTCTGTGACCTGAACCTTTATTCACAGGACCAAGGAGTGGTGACCCTCCGTGGGACCTCCCTTTATATACCTGGATGACCAGGTGAGGAGTGTGTCCCACAAGTTCACCCCCTGTGGTCAAGATGTGCATTACTCAGGTGTATACAGTGTACAGTGTTGTTACATGAAGGTTACAGTTGTGTGAAGGTTACAAACATGACATCACCTCTCCCCAACGTCTTTGGGTCAAAGATTGAGTCTTTCAGGCGGTCGACGCTCTCTCGTGGAGCGCCACAGTAGGGGCTCTGGTGGTTGGGCCTTGGCATGCGTCTCTGTCGCCTGAGGTGATTCTGGCCTGTCCGGGCTGGCCGCAGGGACTGTGCATGCTGGTGAATGTCTTTGTTGCTCGTTCACTGGCAGTGGTGTGGGTGACATCTCATGATTTTCCTCAGGTTCCTCAGTGTCCATGCTGAACCTTTTCTTTACTTGGTCCAGATGTTTGCGGCATATATGTCCATTGTTAAGTCTGACCACTATGATCCCATTCCCCTCTTTGCCAATTACAGTACACTCAAGCCACTTGGGTCCCAAGGCGTGATTGAGAACGTATACAGGGTCATCGATTTCTATGCATCTCCCCACTGAGTTGCGATCATGGCATTCAATTTGGGACTGGCGCTTGCCCTCAACAATGTCTAACAGGGCTGGATAAATGAGGGACAGCTGCGTTTTAAGCGTGCGTTTCATGAGTAGTTCTGCGGGCGGGACTCCCGTGAGCGAATGCGGGCGGGACCTATAGGCCAGCAGGAGGCGCGATAGGCGGCACTGAAGGGAGGGTCCTTGAATCCGGAACATGCCCTGTTTTATGATTTGAACCGCATGTTCAGACTAGCCATTGGAAGCCGGCTTGAATGGTGCTGTCCTGACGTGTTTGATACCATTACGCGACATAAACTTCTGGAATTCGTAGCTAGTGAAACACGGGCCATGGTCGCTAACCAGAATGTCCGGCAAGCCGTGGGTCGCAAAGACCGTACGCAAACTCTCCACAGTGTGGATGTCGTGCACGAATTCAATATGATGCACTCGATCCATTTCGAGTATGCATCGTCAACAATCAGGAACATTTTTTCCATGAATGGGCCTGCGTAGTCTACGTGAATATGTGACCATGGCCTGGTGGGCCAAGGCCATGGGCTGTGTGGGGCCTCCCTGGGAGCAATACCCAGCTGAGCACACGTCGTGCACCTACGAACCCAGTGTTCCAGGTCTGAGTCAATTCCCAGCCACCACACATGTGACCGGGCAATGGCCTTCATTAGCACAATGCCTGGGTGCTCGCTGCGGAGATCCCTGATGAATGCCTCCCTGCCCTTCTGGGGCATGACTACCCGGCTGCCCCATAGCAGGCAGTCGGCTTGGATGGAGAGCTCGTCCATCCGTCTGTGAAATGGCCTGACCTCCTCGGGGCACGCTCCGTGTGCGGGCGCCCAATCCCCAGTCAGGATACATTTCTTTATCAGGGATAGGAGGGGATCTCTGTTGGTCCAGATTTTGATCTGGCGGGCTGTGATGGGGGAGCTTGCAGTGTCAAAAGCCTCAACGGCCATGACCATCTCTACGCTTTGCTCCAACGCCCCCTCGGTGGGTGCCAGTGGGAGCCTGCTGAGTGCATCAGTGCAATTTTCGGTGCCTGGCCGGTGCCGTATGGTGTAGTCATACGCAGCCAGCGTGAGAGCCCATTGCTGTATGCGAGCTGATGCATTGACATTGACAGCCTTGCTGTCAGACAACAGGGATGTTAACAGCTTATGGTCCGTTTCTAACTCGAACCTTCTGCCAAAAAGATACTGATGCATCTTTTTCACCCCGTAGACACATGCGAGTGCTTCTTTTTAACCATCCTGTACCCCCTTTCAGCTTGGGAGAGCGACCTGGAGGCATAAGCCACAGGCTGGAGTTGGCCCACACAATTGCTCTGCTGCAACACACACCCTACCCCGTAGGACGATGCATCACATGTCAAAACCAATTTCTTACAGGGGTCATACAGGGTCAATAACTTATTAGAACAAAGCAGGTTCTGCGCCCGATTGAAAGCCCGTTCCTGGCAGTCCCCCCAAAACCATTCGCAACCCTTACACAGGAGCACGTGTAGCGGCTCCAGCAATGTACTTAAGTTCGGCAGAAAGTTCCAGAAATAGTTCAATCGTCCCAGAAATGAACACAACTCCGATGTGTTGCTGGGCCTGGGCTCACGATGGATCGCCTCCGTTTTGGATTCGGTGGGCCGGATCCCATCTGCAGCAACCCTCCTGCCAAAAACTCGACCTCTGGGGCCAAAAACACACACTTGGACTTCTTTAGTCGCAAGCCTACCCGGTCCAGTCGGCGTAGCACCTCCTCCAGGTTGTGGAGGTGTTCCTCGGTGTCTCGACCCGTGATTAGGATGTCATCTTGGAATACGATTGTTCCAGGGATGGATTTAAGCAAGCTTTCCATGTTCCTCTGGAAGATAGCGGCCGCTGAACGAATGTCAAATGGACACCTGTTGTAAACGAATAGCCCCTTGTGCGTGGTGATGGTGGTCAGAAGCTTAGAATCTTCAGCCAGTTCCTGAGTCATGTAGGCTGAAGTGAGGTCCAACTTGGTGAACAGCTTGCCGCCTGCCAGCGTGGCAAAAAGATTCTCTGCTCTCGGAAGCGGGTATTGGTTCTGTAGTGACACTCGGTTGATGGTGGCCTTGTAGTCGCCACAAATCCTGACCGAGCCATCCGCTTTAAGGACAGGAATGATGGGGCTTGGCCAGTCACTGAATTCAATGGGCGAAATTATGCCCTCTCTTAGCAGCCTGTCCAACTCACTCTTAATTCTTTCACGCATCACATACGGCACCCTCTGGCTTTGTGGTGCACTGGTCTGGCGTCCGGGGTGATGCGTATCAGTCCTTAAAAGTCCCGACACCTGGTTGAAAAAGTGGCTCAAATTTCTGTAGGACCTGTGAGCATGAACTTCGCTCCACAGATGAAATGGCGTGCACATCCCCCCATTTCCAATTCATCTCGGCTAACCAGCTCCTCCCCAAGAGCACGGGACCATTCCCCGCGACAATCCAGAGTGGCAGCCGGTTCTCCGAACCATTGTGACCACCAAGTTTGCACTGCCTAGTACTGGGATGATCTCTCTGGTGTACGTCCGTAACTGCGTGTCAATGCATTCCAATTTGGGCCTGTTAGCTTTGTGTGGCCATAGTTTTTCAAATTGTTGGGCACTCATAAGTGACTGGCTGGCTCCTGTGTCCAGCTCCATGCGTACCGGGATGCCATTTAATAGAACTTTCATCATCATAAGCGGCGTTTTGGTATACGAGCTGTGGACATCTGCCACATGAACCCTCTGGACTTCAGCGTCCATAGCTTGGTCCCAAGCATCACCCTGCCTTGCAGACCCCTCGTCTGGTTCCTCTGCCTCGTAAACTAGCCTCACTACGGGCTTTCTGCACATTCTGGCCAGATGTCCCTTGAAGTTACAGTTTCTACAGATAAATTGTTGAAACTTACAGGTTTCCGCAGTATGTCTGCAGCCGTACCTCCAGCATGAGCTGAGGTTGTTGTGAACAAAGGAACTGTTAACAGGCATTCCTCTCTGATTGTCTCTTTGATTACTCCTGATCACTCTGTTGCTGAGTGTCAATGGTCCCATCCCGGGAGGCATTGCCCTTGTGATGGCGTGAATTGCCGATCCCCCTACCATTGTCTCTGTTGTTGGCCCACCCTAGCGTCTGTTGCTGCCTGGGCGGTGTCGAATTGCCCTTGCCTGTCTGCGGGGTTCTGAGTTTCGTTAACAATGTTATCTCCCTGGTCCATCGCCACGTTGGAACCAGGGCTGCGCGTGTAAATTATCTTGGTCTCCTCTTCCCCTGCCATGAAGGTCTGAGCTATCAACATTGCCCTTTCCAAAGTCAAGTCCTTGGTCTCAATAAGCTTCCTGAAAATCCCGGCAGGACCAATGCCTTCAATGAAGAAATCCCTTAACATCTCCCCCCTGCAGGTGTCTGTGAATTTACAAAGGCTGGCCAAACGCCGAAGGTCCGCAACGAAGTCCGCTATGCTTTGTCCCTCCATGCTGTGTATAGAACCGGTGCCGGGACATGTGTATACAGCTCACCGGTTTGAGGTGCTCACCGATCAGAGTGCTGAGCTCGTCAAAGGACTTGTCCGCCGGCTTCTCAGGTGTGAGCAGGTCTTTCATCAGCGCATATGTCTTGGATCCACAGCTGGTCAGTAGATGCGCCCTCCGCTTGCCAGCCGCTTCCTCTCCCAGCCAGTCCTGCGTGACAAAGCTCTGCTGGAGCCTCTCAACGAAGTCATCCCAGTCCTCACCGACACAGTACCGTTCCTCTGTGCTACCAGTGGCCATCCTCGTGGGTCGTTGATTCCCGTTTCTCGTCGCTAAATGTGGTGTCCTTAACCTTGCTATAGAATCACACGAGGCATGTACTGCAGACAAGTCACTATGTGGCCTGAACCTTTGTTCCCAGGACCAAGAAGTGATGACCCTGAGTGGGGCCTCCCTTTATATACCTGGATGACCAGGTGAGGAGTGTCTCCCACAAGTTCACCCCCTGTGGTCAAGGTGTGCATTACTCAGGTGTATACAGTGTACAGTGTTGTTACATAAAGGTTACAGTTATGTGAAGATTACAAACATGACATTATGTTCTGGATCCAGGCCATTAAAAATTGTGGCCGAATTTGCCACAATTGGATGTTCTCGGGGAGTCACCTTATTCAGGGCGGTATAATCGATAGTTAGTCGGTAAGACCTGTCGGGTTTCTTTACCGGCCACACAGGTGAATTAGTGGAGGCTATTACCTGTTTCACTACCCCTTGCTTCTCCCTTGCTTCGCTAATTTCTGCACTATCTGACAGACCGCTGCCTCAGCTTCGGGTCTCAATGGGTACTGTCGGTGAGCTTTTGTTTGGGTCCAGGAATTTTGATGGGTGGTATCTCTGCTAATCCACAATCCTGCTTGTATTGTGCCGACAGAGTCGGGTATAATTGACACATGCTACCCCATACACCTTTTGTTTCCCACTCAGGCTGGATTAGAGTTATTCCGGCCACTCGTTGCTGTTGGTGTCCCGGGTGTTTGAACTTAATTCGGTTTTCGTGCTTATCCCCCAAAATTATCCGGTTATGCTGGGGATCTCTCAGTACCGCTATCTCCCTTAAGGAATCGATGCCCAATATGTGTTCTGACAACACCAGAACTGATTAGGTAACATTACCCCCTATACTTCTAACAACTATTTCACTTCGGGTTGCTTTCTCATATCCCCCACCCACTCCTTGTATGTTTACAGTCCTGCGGGTCAGGAGCAAATCTAAGTTGGTTATGGAAATGGACGCTCCTGTGTCTACTAGCATATCGCAGTGCCGGCCCCCTAACATTGCACTAATTAACATTCTTGGATCCCCTAGCTGCCATCCCATACCTCCGCCGGGGGCCAGCAACCCCTAGCATGTACTGGCTAATCGGAGCATGTTGATAATGTCTTCGTTAGAGGGTATCTCAAGTTGTGGCGGTGGTAGCAGTGGTGCTGGTACCTGTCTGAGCATGTCCATCAGCTCTTCCCTGATTAATGGTGTTCCTTTCTTTGCCTGTTGGGGGCCTCGACTTCCCGCCCCTCCTCCCTGACTCCAGCAATCTTTGGCCAAATGTCCAAGCTTACCACAATTGTGACATTTTCCTTTAGAATTTCTGTAACGTTTCCTTTTCTGCAGGCAATCCCTACTGAAGTTGCCTTCCTGATTGCAGTTAAAACATATCAGGGGAGCTGCGCGGGGATATGTCTCCTCCTCCTTTGTCTCTGCTGCTACTGCTGTTGCTGCTATTTTCACTATTTTCTCCTTTTGTTCGAACTTTAACTCCTCTACTTGTTCTGCCCATTCCAAAGTTTCATCGTAATCATCTCCTATCTTAAATCCTAACTTAATTATCTTTTGATGTGCCTCTCCTAGTCCGTCTTTAAACATTTTCAAGAATGCTGCATCATTTTTGTCGGGGTCATCAGCCCCAGAGTGATCTTTGTATTCAATCCTCTTTCGTTTCCCTACTCCCTTACCCTCTCGCCTGTCTTTTGCGTCACATTCAGTATTCTACTTCAATTGGTTCTAATTGGTCCCCAGTATCCTTCCATCCCGTATTTGAGGAATTCCAATCTTTGCATTTTTGCTAGATCCACTCTTCACTTGTTCTGCCATTCCCCATCTTGTACCTCTGGTGTCACTTTATCGGACCCGTTTTGGCTTTTACCAGATAATGAATGTCTGCTAAGTTTAGGTTATGGGCGTCTAGCAGTTCTTCCACCTTTTGTCAGATTTCTGTATTCCTACTATTTGCTTTAGGGGTTGGTAATTCATGCAATAGAATTTGTCTCTCCTGTGGGCTGAGGGGTACCTCCTGTATGGTAATCTGGGCCCTCTACATCCGCTGGAGGGGATGGCGGTAGTGCATATTAGTGCCGCTGATACGTAGCCATTATCATGTGCTGGGGACCACTCTATTCCGCACTCGTTATCCCAGTCTGGCTTACTGTTAGGTTGGGTTTGTGGACTACACTTACCCACCGCGGGGTACATTGGCTCTATTACTGTAGATGATGGTGCTATGGCTGTGCACTGCACTATCCATCTGGTCCTGTCTTTATCTCTTCCAGCTTATTTATCTCAGCTTTTAATTCTTGAATTTGTTTTGTTTGAGTATCTATCTGTCCTCTGTAGCAGGCGAGTATTATTACATAGGCTTTCTTCATTTTATTTTTATTCTGACTATCCCACCATTTCCTCTGTCAGGTGTAATATGTCCTTACTATACAGTATAAATGCACACAAGGCCCATACGTGAGGGAAGGTCACTCTGTGACCAGTAACCTTTATTCGCCAGCACTGAAGTGGAGAAGATGGGTGGAGCTTCCCCTTTTATACCTGAAAGTCCAGGTTAGGAGTGTCTCCCACAAGTTCACCACCTAGTGGTCAGTTTATACCTGGATGACAATGACAGTAGAATACATGACATCACCTCCCCCCCCAAAGTCTTATTGGGATCACAGGTTGAGTCTCTCTGGTGGCTTACACTCCCTTGTAGAGCACTTGAGTTGGGGCTCCGGTTGTTGGGCGCTGGCCTGAGTATCTGCTGTTTGCGGTGCCTCAGGCCTGTCCGGACTGCCCACAGTGACTGGGCTCTCCTCCCTTTGGTTCCGGTGTTCGGTCACCTGTGGTGGAGTGAATTCTACATCGTGTTCATCATCTGCTTCTTCGATGGGGTTGCTGAACCTCCTTTTTGTTTGATCCACGTGTTTGCGGCAGATTTGTCCATTGGTAAGTTTAACTACCAGAATCCTATTCCACTCTTTGGCAATCACGGTGCCTGCGAGCCATTTGGGCCCTGCAGCGTAGTTGAGGACAAAGGCAGGGTCATTGACATCAATACATCGCGCCCTCGCATTCCCGTCATGGTAGTCACATTGTGACCGGCGCCCGCTCTCAACAATTTCTTTCATGGTGGGGTGTATAAGGGATAACTTGGTTTTGAGTGTCCTTTTCATTAGCAGCTCTGCGGGTGGAAGCCCTGTGAGTGAGTGTGGTCGGGATCTATTGGCCAACAGGAGGCGTGATAAGCGACTTTGTAGGGAACCCCCTTGGATTCTGAGCATCCCCTGTTTGATTATCTGCACTGCTCATTCCGCCTGGCCGTTTGAGGCTGGCTTGAATGGTGCCGTTCTGACATGGTTGATACTATTTCCTGCCATGAGGTCCTGGAATTCAATGCTTGTAAAGCACGGGCCATTGTCGCTGACCAAGATGTCCGGTAAACCATGGGCGGCGAACATTGCCCATAGACGTTCTACCGTGGCAGAGGATGTGCTTGAATTGAGAATGTCACACTCGATCCATTTGGAGTAGGCGTCTACTACAACCAAAAACATTTTTCCCATGAAAGGACCTGCGTAGTCCACATGGATGCGTGACCATGGCTTGTCGGGCCAGGACCAGGGCCTAAGGGAGGCTTCCCTGGGCGCATTGCCCAACTGGGCACACGTGTTGCACCTGCGAACACAAAGTCTGCATCTATCCCTGGCCACCAAACGTGTGACCTGGCAATTGCCTTCATCATGATAATGCCCGGGTGCTCATTGTGAAGTTCTCGGATGAACGCCTCTCTGCCCATCTGGGACATGACTACTCGGTTTCCCCATAGTAGGCAATCGGCCTGAATCGAGAGTTCATCCTTGCGCCTGTTAAATGGTTTAAATTCCTCAAGGCATGCCCCGTACGTGGCTGCCCAGTCCCCATTCAGGACACATTTCTTGACTAAAGACAGTAACGGGTCTCTATTTGTCCAGGCTTTGATCTGACGGGCTGTCACGGGTGAGCATTCGCTTTCGAAAGTTTCAACAGCCATGACCATCTCAGCAGCATGCTTGGTTGCCCCCTTGGTGGTGGCTAGTGGGAGCCTGTTGAGTGCATCGGCGCAGTTTTCAGTGCCCGGTCTGTGCCGACTTGTATAGTCATAGGCGGCTAACGTGAGTGCCCATCTCTGTATACGGGCCGACGCATTTGCATTTATGGCCTTGTTGTCGGCCAAAATGGATGTTAGGGGTTTGTGATCTGTCTCCAGCTCAAATTTCCTGCCAAACAGGTACTGGTGCATTTTTTTTACTGCATATATATATGCAAGTGCTTCCTTTTCCACCATCCCATAGCCCCTTTCTGCCTGGGACAGACTTCTGGAGGCATAAGCTACTGGCTATAACTGACCCTTGGCATTCACATGCTGCAACACACAGCCGACCCCATAGGACGTTGCATCGCACGTTAACACAAGTTTCTTACATGGGTCATATAGCGTTAACAGATTGTTGGAACATAACAAATTGCGTGCTCTGTCAAAAGCCCTTTCCTGGCTAACCCCCCAGACCCATTCGCGACCTTTGTGTTGGACCACGTGTAGCGGCTCTAACAGCATGCTCAATTTGGGAAGAAAGTTACCAAAATAGTTCAGGAGGCACAGGAACGAATGCAGCTCCGTCGTGTTACGGGGTCTGGGTGCTCTCTGGATCGCTTCCATTTTGGACGCAGTAGGTCTGATCCCATCTGCTGCTACCCTCATCCCCAGGAATTCTACCTCTGGAGCTAGGAAGACGCACTTCGCCTTTTTCAGTCGCAGACCTACCCGGTCCAGTCTGCGTAGCACCTCCTCCAGATTGTGGAGGTGTTCTTCAGTATCGCAACCCATGATGAGGATGTCGTCTTGAAAAACCACCGTCCTTGGAATCGACTTGAGGAGACTTTCCATATTTCGTTGAAAGATCGCGGCGGCCGAGCGAATCCCAAACGGACATCTGTTGTACTCGAAAAACCCCTTGTGTGTCATGATGGTGGTCAGCTTCTTTGACTCACTCGCCAGCTCCTGGGTCATGTAAGCTGAGGTCAGATTCAATTTTGAAAAAAGTTTGCCCCCGGATAGCGTCGCAAAGAGGTCTTCCACTCTCGGTAACGGGAACTAGTCTTGGAGTGACACCCGATTGATGGTGGCCTTGTAATCACCACATATCCTGACCGACCCGTTCGCCTTGAGCACCGGCACAATCGGGCTCGCCCAGTCACTGAATTCGACTGGCGAGATGATGCCTTCCCTCAGCAGGCGGTCCAATTCGCCTTCTATCTTTTCCCGCACCACGTACGGCACTGCTCTGGCCTTGTGGTGTACTGGCCTGGCGTCCAGGTTTATGTGAATCACTACCTTGGTCCCCATGAAAGTGCCAATGCCGGGTTGAAATCGTGAGTCAAATTTGTCCAGGACCTGTGAGCATGATATTCGCTCCACAGAAGAAATTGCATTGACATCGCCCCACTTCCAGTTCATGACAGCAAGTCAACTCCACCCCAGCAGTGCGGGACCGTCCCCCGGGACAATTCAGGGTGGCAACCTGTTCTCCGAATCTTTGTGGGTCACGACTGCCGAGCACCGGAATGATCTCCTTTGTACATGTCCGTAGTTGTGCGTCAATCGGCAATAATTTTGGCCTCCTAGCCTTGGATGTCCACAACTTGTCGAATTGTTTGATACTCATCAGGGACTGACTGGCCCCTGTGTCTAGCTCCATTGATATTGGGATGCCATTGAGGAGCACTTTCATCATTATTGGTGGCGTCCTGCTGTATGAACTGTATATGTGCTCCACATGAACTTGCTGAATTTCAGCTGCCAGCGATTTCCCCCAGTGTTCATTTGGTCTTGTAGGGCTCACATCGGGCTCGTCCTCCTCGTACATCAACCTGGCTGCAGGCTTCCTGCACATATGCGCCAAGTGACCGCTGACGTTGCAATTTCTGCAGGTATATTGCTGATACCTGCAAGCTCTGGCTGTGTATTTGCCTCCACACCTCCAACATGAGCCGTTGTTGGAAACAAAAGGTCCATTACCAGTCGATCGTGTCTGACTGTCTCTGTAACTGTTCTTAAACGCACCATTGAGAGGTGTTGATGGCCCCATTACTGGCCGCATTGTCCCTTGCGATGGTATGAATCACCATTCAGCTTGCCATTGTCTCTGTTGAATTCCCCCTTTGGGTTCGAATACATGCTCGGGAATGTCCGATTGCCCCTGTCTGCCTGGAGAACTGTGTGCCGCATTAACAATGTTGACTCCCTGTCCATTTGCTGCATTTAAACCAAGATTTTTGTCAAACATCATTCTCGTCTCTTCCTCCCCTGAGATAAATGTCTGGGCCATCAAAGGTGCCGTTTCCAAGGTCAAGTCTTTGGTCTCAATCAGTTTCCTGAAACCCCAGCGTGCCCGATACCCTCAATAAAAAAGTCTCGCAGCATCTCCGCTCTGCATGCATCTGGGAACTTACATAGGCTCACCAGTCGCCGGAGGTTTGCCACGAAGTCTGAAATGCTTTGCCCTTCTCGCTGCCAGTGCGTGTAAAACCGGTGTCTCGCCATGTGCATGCTGCTCGCCAGTTTAAAGTGTTCCCCGATCAACTTACTGAGCTCTTCAAAAGTCTTGTCCGCCGGCTTCTCCGGCGCTAGAAGGTCCTTAATCAGGAGTACGTCCTGGATTCACAAACCGTCAGGAGATGAGCCCTGTGTTTGTCGGCCGAATCCTGTCCCAAGCACTCCTTGGTGATGAAACTTTGCTGTAGTCTCTCAATAAAATCATCCCAATCATCACCAATACAGTACCTCTCATCTGTGCTGCTAGTGGCCATGCTCGTGTGGTTTAATTCCAGTTTCTCGTCGCCAATAATATGTCCTTACTTTACAGTATAAATGCACACGAGGCCCATACTTGAGAGAAGGTCACTCTGTGACCAGTAACCTTTATTCGCCAGCACTGAAGTGGAGAAGATGGGTGGAGCTTCCCCTTTTAAACCGGAAAGTCCAGGTTAGGAGTGTCTCCCACAAGTTCACCACCTACTGGTCAGTGTTCTCACGGTGTACAACTTAGGTCAGTTTATAAATGGATTACAATGACAGTAGAATGACAAGGTGAGTCTTCTTTCTTTTATTAAGAAATCCAAATTAATAATGTCCAGTATAAAAAGGCTGTCAATGGAAAGGGTTAACTCCTTTACAGGTTTGTTAAAAGGCCTGACGTCACTACGTGACTTCGCATAATCATCCGAAAATTCTTCCCCAAGTCTTTGTGCTTTCAAGACTTGCTTAGAAATTAGGAATCCATTAAAACAGCAGAAATCATTCGTAAAGTTGTCATAATAAAACCTCATCGAGAAAGACAGCATTTTAGATTAAACTCAAATTTCTCTAAACTTCCAATTCAAACACTTGCCAAAGATTTTTTCATTGATTTAAAACGAGACCATTTTGTTTACTGAAATCCAATTTTCCCACAAGCTACATACATTCCAGCATTTGGTTTTTATGGTCCCGTTCACTGAGCAAATCTTGTGTTTTATTTCTCTCGGCACAAAGTCTAAACTTCCGTGCCGGTTCCATCTTTTTTTAAGAATTTTCTAATTCCCAGTTTTTTCTTTCTGTGCTGAGTTCGCATAACTTAGATTTTTTTTCCTTTTGAATCCGAACTTAATAATTTTTTTGATGACCTTCCTCTAGTCCATAGTTAAACATCTTTGTTTCTCTTTCTCGGCACAAAACTTCTGTGTCGGGTTTAACTCGTAAGTTTTTATATTTAAACCAATATCTTTTTCATAGCCAATTTAAATCTCCTTTCATCAAATTAGGTTTTGTATTTTGATGGTCTTCCTCCGGTCCATTTTCCTAAAGATCTTTGTTTCTCTTTCTCACAGCTGCAGCTTTCAAGGTCACATTTTTATCTTTTGATAAAAACACGCTGTCCTTTGTAAATTCAATGTGTTTTTCCAGCATTTTTCTTTTCTTTTATTAATTTTCCATTTTTCTCAGCTAGCATTTTATCCCACTGGTCAGTTTTCCTAGGATCCTGGGGTCCCACCCCACTTTTTAGGTTGTATTCCTTCTCTGTTTGCGCTGCGCACGATCATTACCGGCTTCTCCGTGTTATTACCATGTCACGCTTCGGGACATACACCTTATTTTTCCTCTAACAATCGCTGGGATCCTCTTCCTCTTAGGTTGTAGTCCTTCTTTTTCAGGCAATACACCTATCCCACCCTTGGTTTTCATCCTTCCGTGGTTCGCTATAACTTGTTCTACAGATTACCCCTTCTAATTCTTTATACAGATTACCTCCTTCCCCGTCAATGCGACAGCTGTAGGTGGTATAAAACGTACTCACTGCCATTCAGCTGTCTCATCATCCAGATCAGAGCGTCTGCATCCTGTTCGTGACGCCAAATGTTGAGGTAAAAAGGAGGCTTCTCTCCCTCAAGGTGGATTAACTGATATAGTTAATCAACACCTCGCCCAGCTTCCCATTGTATAACGACAACGGAGGTAAACAAATGAAACCTCAGGTTTACCGGTTTTATTACGAGCAATGCACGGGAAGGTTCAGTCGTGGAACCTCTGAAATACAAGAGGTTTCAAGTACAATTTATACAGATTTTGGAGAGGAGCATCTTCCTATAAAATCCTCGATATGTTTAATTCTATCAATGAAGTTACATTGATTTGTTGACTCTTATCAAACTGTCACTGAGTGGTATATGCAATTGCCCATCTTCTATGGTGTTGTTCCATGACTTGCACTTTGCCACATTATAATAGACGCCTAAACTGGCTTCCTTATCTCTTCCTCAGAGACTTCTCATCAACTACTGCTGATTTTGCTGTTTAAGTATTACAGAGGTTACGGATTCAGTTTAATGCATTACACATTTGTGCTATACCTACATAAGCAAGTGTTACACACTGAGGCAATTTAACAGATCCTCCGAATACTGATAAGTTCACTAACTTCAGCATAATTCTGACCACCTATTTGCAACTTTAACAATTTACCCCCTCTCTCTCCCCCCCCTCCCTCCCCGCTTCCCCTCACTCCCCCCACTCCCCACTCTGCTCACCTCCTCCCCCTCCCTCCCCGCTTCCCCTCACTCTCCCCACTCCCCACTCTGCTCGCCTCCTCCCCCTCTCTCTCCCGTCTCTCTTGCACTCCCCTCCCCCTCTCTTTCCACCTCCTCCTCCTCTCTCTCCTCCCGTCTCTCGCCTCCCCTCTCTCTCTTTCCCTCCCACTCTCTCTTTCTCGCCCCTCCTGCTCTCTCCACTTCCCCTCTGTTATATATGTAAACCTGCAAATATCTTGTGTAACCACCAGAGGGCTCACCCCTGGAGTCCCAAGGGATCCTACAATCCTACTTAAGGAGGCTTCACAGGTTGGAGAGGCACTCTGGAGACCTGCAATAAAAGACTAAGGTCACACTTTACTTTGAGCTCACAGCATCTGGTCAAACTCTTTATTCATACACAACACCCTCTCTACACTCCCCTCCCCTATCTCTCTCTTGCCTACCCCTCTCTCCCCCTCCACCCCTTGCTCTCTCCCCTCACACTCCCACCCTCTTTCACCCTCCCCCATCTCTCACCATTCCCCCTCTCTCAAGCCTCCCCCTCTCTTGACCCCCTCTCCCGCCACCCTCTATCTCTCCCCCTGCTCCCCTCCTCCCCCTCTCTCACTTGCTCCCCTTCTCACCTCCTCCCCCCTACCTCTCTCTCTCTTGACCCCTCTTTCTCTCCCCTCACCCCTCTCCATCACCCCCTGCTCCCCTCCTCCCCGCTCTCTCGCCCTGCTCCCCATCCTCCCTTCTCCTGCCCTCTCCCCCTCTCTCTCTCCCCTCTCTTGCCCCCTCACTCTCTCTCCTCCCCGTGCCCTCTCTCTCCCAGCTCCTCCCTCTCTCCCCTCCCCTCACCTTCTCGCTCCCACCTCCCCTCCCTCTCTCACCTCCCTCTTTCCCCTCCCTCTCCCAGCTGTTCCTCTTTCTCTCTCCCACTCTCTCTCTCTCTCTCCCCTCGCTCCCTCCCCCAACTCCCCCTTCTCTCCCCCTCTCACCCCCTCCCCCTCTGCTCGTCTCCTCCCACTCTCTTGCCCCCTTTCTCTCCCTCCTCCCCCCTCTCCCCTCTCTCTCCTCTGCTCCCCTCCTCCCCCCTCTCTTGTCCCCTCTCTCTTTCTTTGTCTCCTCTCTCTATTGCCCTATCCTCCCCTCAACCCCCTCTCTACCCCCTCCCTCTCTCTCACCCCTCCCCCACTCTCTCCTCAACCTCTCTCCCCTCCCCTCCCTCTCTCCCATCCCCACTCTCTCCTCACCCTCTCTCCCCTTCCACTCTCTCTCCTGTCACCCCTTTTTCCTATTGCCCCCCTCTCTCTTTCCCCTCCCGTTCTCTCGCCTCCTCCTCTCTCCCCCTCCCCCTCTCTCACCCTCCCCTTCCCCGCTCTCTCTCTCTCATCTCCCCCTCGCTCTACCATCCACCTCTCGCTCTCCAACCTCCCCGCTTTCTCTCCCTTCCCCGTCTCTCAGCCCCCTCGCCCCCCTCTCTCCCCTTCCCCCCTCTCTCGCGCGTCTCCTCTCTCTCTCCCCTCCCCTTCTCTCTCTCTCTCCCACCTCCTCTTCCTCTCTCCCCTCCCCTCTCACTCTCCCCTCCCCCCTCATCCCCTCCCTCTCTCTCCCCTCCCCCATTTCTCTCCCTCCCCTTTGACCCTCTCTCCATTCCCCCCTTTCCTCTCGCCTCCCCTCCCTCACCCTCCTCTCTCTCTCCCCTCATCTCTCTCCCCTCCTCCTCCTCTCTCACCCCTTCACCCCTCCTCCCTCCCTATCTCTCTCCACCCTTCCCCTTTCTCTCCCCCTTTTGTCCCTCCTGCCCCCTTCTCTCTAGCTCCCTCTCCCCTTTCGCCCCTCTCTTTCCCCTCTCTCCCCCTTTGCTCCCACTCCCCCTTTCTCCCCCCCCTCCCTTCTCTCCTGCCTCTCTCCTCTCTCTCTTGCCCCTTCTCTCCCTCTCTTCCTCCCCCTCTCTCTCCCCCTCTCTACTCCTCCTCTCCTCTCCCCCTCTCTACTTCTCCTCTCCTCTCCCCCTCTCCCTCTTCCCTCCCTCTCTCTCTCCCCTTCCCACTCTCCCCTCCTCTCTCTCTTGCCCCCTCTCTCCTCAACCTCCCCCCATCCACCCTTCGCCTCCCCATCCCTCCCCTCTCTCCCCCCCTACTCCCCCCTCCCTACTCCTCCTCCCTACTCCCCCCCTCCCTACTCCCCCTCTCCTCTGCCCCTCTCCCTCTCCCCTCCCCCTCTCTCTCCCCCTCTTTCCCCTCCACTCTCTCTTGCCCCATCTCTCCTCCACTCTCCCTTCACCTTCCCCATCCCTCCCCTCTCTCTCCCACCTCCCCCTCCATCTCTCCCCTCCCTCTCTCTCCCTCCCCTCCTCTCTCCCCCTCCCCTCTCCCCCCCTTTCTTGCCCCTTCCCCCTCTGCTTTCCTCCTCCTACTCTCTCTTGCCCCCTCTCTCCCGCTCCTCCTCTC
>NC_091979.1:211393215-211522861 GCF_044704955.1 Pristiophorus japonicus | reverse complement strand
GGGGGGGGGACAGAGGGAGCGAAGAGGGAGAGAGAGGGAGGTTGGGGGTAGAGAGAGGGTGCGAGGGGGGAGAGTGTGGGATGGAGGGAGTGGGAGAGAGGGTGGGAGGGGGAGAGAGGGAGGGAGGGGAGAGGGGAAGAGGGAGGAGGGGAGGGGGAGAGTGGAAGAGGGACACAGAGAAGGAGTGCAGAGAGGAAGGAGGGAGTGGAGAGGGAAAGAAAAGGGAGTGGAGAGGGAAAGAGGGAGGGAGTGGAGAGGGGAAGAGCGAGGGGAGAGGGAAAGAGGGAGGGAGGGGAAACTGGAAGAGGGAGGGAGGGGAGGAGGGAAGACGATGGGAGGGAGAGGGGAAGAGGGAGGAAGAGGAAAGGGGAAGTGGGAGGGAGGGGAGAGGTGAAGAGGGGGGGAGGGGAGGGGGAAGAAGGAGGGAGGGGAGAGGGAGGGAGGGTAGATGGGAAGAGGGAGGGAGTGGAGAGTTGTAAGAGGGACGGAGTGGATGTGCTAAGAGGGAGGGAGGGGAGAGGGGAAGAGGGAAGGAGTGGAGAGGGGAAGAGGGATGGAGGGAGAGGGTGGAAAAAGGGGAGAGGGGTGGAGGGAGGGGAAAGGGGTGGAGGGAGGGGAGAGGGTTGGAGGGAGGTGAGTGAGGGGTAGAGTGATGGGAGAGGGTGGATGATGGGGAGAGGAGGAGATGGAGGGGAGAGGGGGAGATGGAGGGGAGGGGAGGGGGGAGATGGAGGGGGGGAGATGGAGCGGGGGCACGAGTGGGAGGGAGGGGAGAGGGAGGGACAACAGAGGATGGGAGAGGGGAAGTAGGGGGTGGGCAGAGAATTGGGAAGAGGGACGGGGAGCAGGGAACGGGAGGGGGAGCAGGGAAAGGGAGGGGGAGCATGTAGAGGGAGGGAGGGAGGTAGAGAGCGGGAGGGAGGGATGGGAGGAGTGGGAGGGAAGGAAGGGGAGAGGGAGGGGTGAAAGAGAGAGAGGGAGGGGAGAGAGAGGGAAAGGTGAAAGAGAGGGAAGGAGGAGTGAGAGGGAGGGAGGAGTGAGAGGGAGGGGTGAAAGAGAGGGAGAAAAGGGAGGGAGGGGTGAAAGAGAGGGAGGGATGAAAGAGAGGGGAAGGGGAAGGAGGAGGAAACGAATAGGAAGGGGAGAGGTAACATAGGAGAGGGGGAACCGTGCGGAAGGGAGTGAAAGGGAGGGAGGAGAGAGGGCTGGGAGAGAGGGGGAGGTGGCGGGCAGAGTAAGGGAGGGTAGGAGGGAAGATGGAGGGAGAGGGGAGAAGGGAGGTAGGGGAGAGGGGAGGAGGGAGGGAGGGAAGAATGGGGTGAGGGAAAAAGGGAGTGTGGGCAGAGAGAAGGAAGGAGGGGAGAGGGGAGGGAATGGAGGGGGAGGTGGGAGGGAGGGACAGCAGAGGATGGGAGAGGGTAAGGAGGGGAGCAGAGGATGGGGGAGAGGGAGCCGTGAAAGGGAGGGGGCAATGAGGGGAGGGAGGGAGGAGGGGCAAGAGAGCTGGAGGGAGGGAGGGGAGGAGTGGCAGGGAGTGGTGAAAGAGAGAGAGGGAAGGGGAGAGGGAGGGAGGGGTGAAAGAGAGGGAGGGAGGAGTGAGAGGGAGAGAAAGGTGAAAGAGAGGGAGGGAGAAGAGGGAGGGAGTGGTGAAAGAGAGGGAGGGATGAAAGAGGGAGGAAGGGGAAGGGGGCAGAAGCGAATAGGAAGGAGAGAGGTAACATAGCGGAGGGGGAACAGTGTGGAAGGGAGTGGAAAGGGAGGGAGGAAAGGGCTGCGAGAGAGGGGGAGGTGGAGGGCAGACTGAGGGAGGGTAGAGGGGAAGATGGAGGGAGAGGGGGTGGAGAGAAGTAGGGGAGAGGGAAGGAGGGAGGGATGGAGGAGAGAATGGGAAAAGGGAAAGAGGAAGGAAGGGGAGAGAGAGGGAAGGAGGGGAAAAGGGAGGGAGGAGAGAGGGAGCGGAGAGGGAGGAATGGGAGAGGGAGGGAGAAAGAGAGGGAGGGGGAGAGAGAGGGAAGGAGGGGGGAGAGATAAGGAGGGGGGAGAGGGAGGGGGTAAGAAGGAGGGAGGTGAGAGAGAGAGAGGGGGGAGAGAGGGAGGGAGGAAGGGGAGAGGGTGGGGAGAGGAAGGGTGAGAGGGATGAGGGAGTAGAGAGGGGGGAGCAGAGAGGAGGGATGGAAGAGAATGGAAGAGAGGGGTGGGGGGAGAGACGCAGGAATACCGAGAGGGAGAGGGTGGGAGAGAGTGTGGGAGGGGAGAGAGAGAGGGTGAGAGGGGGGTAGAGAGAGGGTGGTGTGAGGAGAGAGAGAGGGAGGGTGTGAGTGAGAGAGAGGGAGGGAGGGATAGGTAAGGAGGGGGGAGAGAGGGAGGGAGGGGGTGAGAGAGAGGGGGAGAGAGAGAGAGAGGAATGGGGGGAGCTTGGGAGGAATGGGGCAGAGAGAGGTTGGGGGGAGAGAGAGGGAGGGAGGAGGTAGAGAGAGGGAGGGGAGAGAGGAAGTGAGGTGGGAGAGAGAGGGAGGGGAAAGGCATGGGGGGGAGAGAGGGAGGGATGTAGAGAGAGGGAGCAATGAGGGAGTGAAGATTGAGGGAGTGGAGAGCGGAAGAGTGAGGGAGGGGGAATAAGCGAGAGAGGGGAAGAGCTAGGGAGGGTAGAGGGTCAGAGCGGAAGAGAGAGAGAGTGTAGAGGGGTAGTTGGAAGGAATGGAGAGGGGAAGAGGGAGTGGAGAGGGGAAGAGGGAGGGAGTGGTGAGGGGAAGAGGGAGGGAACGGAGAAGGGAAGAGGGAGGGAGGGAGGGTATAGGGGAAGATGGAGGGAGGGAAGAGGGGAAGAGGGAGGGAGGTGAGAGGGGAAGTGGGAGGGAGGGGAGAGGGGAAGAGGAAGGGGAGGGGAGATTGTAAAAGGGAGGGAGTGGAGAGTGAGGGTGAGGAGAGGGAAGAGAGAGGGTGAGGAGAGGGGAAAAGGGAGGGAGGGATGAGGGGGAAATGGATGGGGCAGAGGGGCGGGGTGATGGTGAAGATAGGGGAAAGGGGTGGAGGGAGGGTAGATGGGTGGAGGGAGGGGAAAGGGATGGAGGGAAGGGGAGAGGGGTGGAGGGAGGGGAGAGTGGGGGAGATGCAGGGGAGAGGGGGGAGATGGAGGGGAGAGGTGGCGAGATGGAGGGAGGGGCGAGAGCAAGGGAGGGGCGAGAGGGGGAGCGGCGAGAGGGAGGGGGGTGAGAGGGGAGGGTTAGAGGGAGGCAGGTGGATGAAGGATAGAGGGGTGAAAGAGAAGGAGGAAGGGGAATGGGAGACGGAGGGAATAGAGAGCAGAGTTGGATGGGAGAGGTAATGTAGAGGAGGGGGAGTGTTGCGGGAGGGAGTAGAGAGGGAGGCAGAGAGGGGGAGGCAGAGAGGGGGATGGGAGACAGGGAGATGGGAGAGAGGGGTTGAGGGAGGGAGGGATGGGAGAGGCGGGGAGCTGAGAGGGATGGAGTGGAGGAGGGAGGGTAGGGGAGAGGGAGGGGCAGGGTAGAGATGGGGAGGGAGGGAAAGAGGAGGGTGGGGAGACTTGAAAAGAGGAGGGTGGGGTGAGAGGGAAAAAGGAGGGTGGGGAGAGATGGAAAGAGGAGGGTGGGGAGAGAGATAAATAGAGTGGGGAGAGAGGGAAAGAGGAGGGTGGGGAGCGAGGAAAAGAGGGTGGGAGAGAGGGAAAGGGGAGGGTGGGGAGTGAGGGAATAAGATGGGGTGTAGGGGAGGGAAAGAGGATGGAGGTAGTAGAGGGAAAGAGGATGTGGGGTAGGGGAGGTGGAGAGGATGGGGGTAGGGGAGGGGAGTGGATGGGGGGTAGGGGAGAGAAAGGATGGGGGGTAGGGGAGGTGGAGAGGATGGAGGTAGGGGCGGTGGAGAGGATGGTTGGTAGTGGAAGGGGAGAGGATCGGGGGGTAGTGGAGGTGGAGAGGATGGGGGTAGGGTGGAGGGGGAGAGAATGGGAGGGGAAAGGGGAGAGAATGGGAGGGCGTAGGGGAGGGGGCGAGGATGGGGGGGAGTAGAGGGAGAGGATGGGGGCTAGGGGAGCGGAAGGGGGATAGGAAGGGGATGGGGTTATGGGAGGGGATGGGGGTTAGGAGAGGCGATGGGGAGGGGGCAGGCGGTTGGGATGGGACGGGAGGTAGGTGGTGGGGGGAGGAGATGGGGTACGGGAGATGGGGAGAAGAGGTCGGAGAGGTGGGATAGGATGAGGGTGTAGGTGAGCAGGGTGTAGGATGGGGGGGAGGTAGAATGGGGAAGGGGAGTGGGGGGGGAGGATGGGGAAGGGGAGTGGGGGGAGGGGAGGCAGGATGGGAAGGGGAGTGGAGGGGGAGGTAGGATGAGGAAGGGGAGTGGAGGGGGAGGTAGGATGGGGAAGGGGAGTGGTGGGAAGGGGCAGGATGGGGAAGGGGAGTGGGGAGGGGGAGGTAGGATGGGGAAGGGGAGTGGAGGAGGAGGTAAGATGGGGAGGGGGAGTGGGGGGGAGGTAGGATGAGGAAGGGGAGTGGAGGGGGAGGTAGGATGGGGAAGGGGAGTGGGGGGAAGAGGCAGGATGGGGAAGGGCAGTGGGGAGGGGGAGGTAGGATGGGGAAGGGGAGTGGGGGGGAGGTAGGATGGGGAGGGGCAGGATGGGGAAGGGGAGTGGGGGGGGAGGCAGGATGGGGAAGGGGAGTGGAGGAGGAGGTAGGATGGGGAAGGGGAGTGGAGGAAGAGGTAGGATGGGGAAGGGGAGTGGGGGGGGGAGGTAGGATGGGGAAGGGGAGTGGGGGGGGAGGTAGGATGGGGAAGGGGAGTGGGGGGAAGGGGCAGGATGGGGAAGGGGAGTGGGGGGGGGAGGTAGGATGGGGAAGGGGAGTGGGGGGGAGGTAGGATGGGGAAGGGGAGTGGGGGGGAGGTAGGATGGGGAAGGGGAGTGGGGGGAAGGGGCAGGATGGGGAAGGGGAGTGGGGGGGGGAGGTAGGATGGGGAAGGGGAGTGGGGGGGAGGTAGGATGGGGAGGGGCAGGATGGGGAAGGGGAGTGGGGGGGAGGCAGGATGGGGAAGGGGAGTGGAGGAGGAGGTAGGATGGGGAAGGGGAGTGGGGGGGGGAGGTAGGATGGGGAAGGGGAGTGGGGGGGAGGTAGGATGGGGAAGGGGAGTGGAGGAGGAGGTAGGATGGGGAAGGGGAGTGGGGGGGGGAGGTAGGGATGGGGAAGGGGAGTGGTGGGAGGGGCAGGATAGGGCAGGGGGGTCGCGAGCCCAACCGTCACCAGGCGCGAGGTACCGTTATTGCGAGCGGCAGAAGTGCGCGCGCAGCGAGGAGCAAATGGAGGCGGTGAGTGAACCACAACCAGCCCGGCATCTCCAGGGCATCTGGACAGCCACAGAGCTCAGGTAAGATGTACACACTCAGAGGGAGAGAGAAACACGGGCGGTGAAACTGAAATAGCAAGTAACTGAGAAATATTAAAAGACTGAGAACTGCCCAGTCACTGAGAACAGAGACAGAAATATCTGTTCAGGAAGAACAGAGACCGAGAAATACCCGGTCACCGAGAGCGGAGACTGAGAAATACTCAGCACAGTACTACACCAGTCACAGAGAACAGAGACAGAAATATCCGGTCACCGAGAGCGGAGACTGAGAAGTACCCAGCACAGAACGACCCAGCCGCTGAGAACAGAGACTGAGAAATACCCCGTCACCAAGAAGAGAGACTGAGAAATACCCAGTCACTGAGAGCAGAGACTGAGAAATACCCAAACACAGTCACTGAGAACAGAGACAGAAATATCGGGTCACGGACAACAAAGACCGATGAATACCTGGTCACCGAGAGCGGAGTCTGAGAAATACCCAGTCACTGAGAACAGAGACTGAGAAATCCCCAGTCACTGAGAAAAGAGACTGAGAAATACCCAGTCACTGAGAACAGAGACTGAGAAGTACCCAGTCACTGAGAACAGAGACTGAGAAGTACCCAGTCACTGAGAACAAAGACTGAGAAATACCCAGTCACCGAAAGCAGAGACTGGGAAATACCCAGTCACTGAGAGCGGAGACCAATAAATAACCAGTCATTTAGAGCGGAGAGCGATAAATACCCAATCACAGAACTACCCAGTCACCGAGAACAGAGACAGAAATATCTGGTCACAAAGAACAGAGATCAAGAAATATCCGCTGACTGACAACAAAGACCAAGAAATACCTGGTCACCGAGGGAGCAGACTGAGAAATACCCAGCACAGAACTATCCAGTCACCGAGAACAGAAATTGATAAATACCTGGTCACCGAGAACTGAGACTGAGAACTAGCCAGTCACTGAGAACAGAGACTGAGAAATACCCAGTCATTGAGAACAGTGACTTAAAAATACCCAGTCACTGAGAACAGAGACAAAAATATCTGGTCACGAAGAACAGAGACCAAGAAATATCCGGTCACTGACAACAAAGACCGAGAAATACCCGGTCACCGAGAGCGGAGACTGAGAAATACCCAGTCACTGAGAACAGAGACCGATAAATAACCTGACACTGAGAGCGGAGACCAATAAATACCCAGTCACAGAACTACCGAGTCACTGAGAACAGCGACAGAAATATCTGATCACGAAGAATAGAGACAAAAAAATATCTGGTCACCGAGAACAAAAACCGAGAAATACCCGGTCACCAAGAGCGGAGACTGAGAAATACCCAGTCTCTGAGAGCGCAGACTGAGAAAGAACTAGTCACTGCGAAAAGAGACTGAGACAGACCCAGTCACTGAGAGCGGAGACCGATAAATACCCAATCACAGAACTACCCAGTCACTGAGAACAGAGACAGAAATATCTGGTCACGAAGAATAGAGACCAGGAAACATCTGGTCACCGAGAACAAAGACCGAGAAATACCCGGTCACCGATGGAGGAGACTGAGAAATGCCCAGTCACTGAGAACAGAGACTGAGAAATGCCCAGTCACTGAGAACAGAGACTGAGAAATACCCAGTCACTGAGAACAGAGACTTAGAAATACCAAGTCTATGAGAGCAGAGACTGAGAAATACCCAGCAACCGAGAATGAGAAATACAGTCAATGAGAACAGAGACTGAGAAATATCCAGTCACCGAGAACAGAGACTGAGAAATACCCTGTCACTGAGAGCGGAGAACGATAAATAACGAATCACAGAACTACCCAGTCACTGAGAACAGAGACAGAAGAATCTGGCCACGAAGATTAGAAACCAAGAAATATCTGGTCACCGACAACAAAGACAGAGAAATACCCGGTCACTGAGAACAGAGACTGAGAAATACCCAGTCACTGAGATCAGATACTGAGACATACCCAGTCACTGAGAACAGAGCCTGAGAAATACCCAGTAACTCAGATTGAGAAATAACCAGTCACTGAGAGCGGAGAGCGATAAATACCCACTCACAGAACTACCCAGTCACTGAGAACAGAGACTGAGCAATACCCAGTCACTGAGAACAGAGAATGAGCAATACCCAGTTACTGAGAACAGAGACTGAGAAATACCCAGTTACTGAGAACAGAGACTGAGAAATATCCAGTCACTGAGAACAGAGACTGAGAAATATCCAGTCACTGAGAACAGAGATTGAGAAATATTCAGTCACTGAGAACAGAGACTGAGAAATACCCACTGAAAACAGGGACTGAGAAATACCCAGTCACTGAGAACAGAGACTGAGAAATACCAAGTCACTGAGTACAGAGTCTGAGAAATAACCAGTTCCCGAGAACAGAGACTGAGGAATAACCAGTCCCCGAGAACAGAGACTGTGAAATAACCAGTCACTGAGCACAGAGACTGAGAAATAACCAGTCACTGAGAACAGAGACTGTGAAATACCCAGTCACATGAGAAAAAAGATCTGAGAAATAACCAGTCCCCGTGAACAGAGACTGAGAAATACCCAGTCACTGAGAACAGAGACTGAGAAATACCAAGTCACTGAGAACAGAGACTGAGAAATACCCAGTCACTGAGAACAGAGACAGAAATATCTGGTCACGAAGAATAGAAACCAAGAAATATCTGGTCACCGTCAACAAAGACCGAGAAATACCCAGTCACTGAGAACAGAGACTGAGCAATACCCGGTCACTGAGAACAGAGACTGAGCAATACCCAGTCACTGAGAACAGAGACTGAGAAATACCAAGTCACTGAGAACAGAGACTTAGAAATACCCAGTCACTGACAACAGGGACTGAGAAATACCCAGTCACTGACAACAGGGACTGAGAAATACCCAGTCACTGAGAACAGAGACTGAGACATACCCAGTCACTGAGAACAGAGACTGAGAAATACCAAGTCACTGAGAACAGATACTGAGAAATACCCAGTCACCAAGAACAGAGACTGAAATATACCCAGTCACGGAACGCGGAGTCTGACAAATACCCACCACATAATTACCAAATCTCCGAGAACAGAGACTGAGAAATACCCAGTCACTGAGAGCCGAGACTGAGGAATATCAAGTCAGTGAGAACAGAGACTGAGAAATACCCAGTAATCGAGAATTAGAAATACACCGTCAAAGAGAACAGAGACCGAGAAATACCAGAGCACTGAGAACAGAGACTGAGAAATGTGCAGTCACTGAGAACAGAGACTGGGAAATACCCAGTCATTGAGAACAGAGACTGAGAAATACCCAGTCATTGAGAACAGAGGCTGAGAAATACCCAGTCACTGAGAACAGAGACTGAGACATACCCAGTCACTGAGAGCGAAGACTGAGGAACATCAAGTCAGTGAGAACAGAGACTGAGAAATTCCCAGTAACCGAGAATGAGAAATACACAGTCACTGAGAACAGAGACTGAGAAATAACCAGAGACTGAGAAATATCCAGTCACTGAGAGCGGAGACCGATAATTAACCAGTCACTGAGAGGAGAGACTGAAAAATACACAGCACAGAATTTACCAGTTGCCGAGAACAGAGACTGAGAAATACCCGGTCATCGAGAACAGAAATTGTGAAATACCTGGTAACTGAGAACAAAGACTGAAAAATACCTGGGCAATGAGAGTGGAGACTGAGAAATAAATAGTCACCAAGAACAGAGACTGAGAAATACCCAGTTACTGAGAACAGAGACTGAGAAATAACCAGTCACCAAGAACAGAGACTGAAACAACCCAGTCACTGAGAACAGAGACTGAGAAATACCCACTCACCGAGAACAGAGATTGAGAAATACTCGAGCACTGAGAACAGAGACTGAGAAATACGCAGTCACTGAGAACAGAGACTGAGAAATACCCAGTCATTGAAAACAGAGACTGAGAAATAACCAGTCATTGAGAACAGAGACTGAGAAATATCCAGTCACCGAGAACAGAGACTGAGACATATCCAGTCACCAAGAACACAGACTGAAATATACCCAGTCACTTAGCGCGGAGTCTGAGAAATACCCAGCATATAATTACCAAATCGCCGAGAACAGTGACTGAGAAATACCCAGTCACTGAGAGCGGAGACTGAGGAATATCAAGTCAGTGAGAAAAGAGACTGAGAAATACCTAGTAACCGAGAATGAGAAATACACAGTCACTGAGAACAGAGACTGAGAAATGCCCAGTCACTGAGAACAGAGACTGAGAAATGCCCAGTCACTGCGAACAGAGACTGAGAAATACCCAGTCGCTGAGAGCGGAGACCGATAATTAATCAGTCATTGAGAGTGGGGACCGATAAATATCCATAGAACTACCCAGTCACTGAGAACAGAGACAAAAATATCTGATCACGAAGAATAAAACCCAACAAATATCTGGTCACTGACAACAAAGACCAAGAAATGCCTGGCTACAGAGAGTGGAGACTGAGAAATACCCATTCACTGAGAACAGAGACTGAGAAATACTCAGTCACCGAGAACAGAGACACATAAATAGCCAGCCTCTTACAGCGGAGACTGAGAAAGACCAAGTCACTGAGACAAGAGACTGAGACATACCCAGTACCTGAGAACAGAGACTAAAAAATACCTAGCAACCAATAATGATAAATACCCAGTTATTGAGAACAGAGACTGAGAAATACTCAGTCACTGAGAGCGGAGACCGATAAATACCCAATCACAGAACTACCCAATCACTGAGAACAGACACAAAAATATCTGGTCACGAACAGAGACCAAGAAATATCCAGTATCCAACAACAAAGACCGAGAAATACACAGTCACCAACAGCGGAGACTGAGAAATAACTAGTCACCAAGAACAGAGACTGAGAACTACCCAGTCGCCGAGAACAGAGACTGAGAAATACCTGGTCATCGAGAACAGAAATTGTGAAATACCTATTAACTGAGAACAAAGACTGAGAATTACCTGGGCACTGAGAGTGGAACTGAGAAATAACTAATCACTAAGAACAGAGACTGAGAAATACCCAGTCACTGAGAACAGAGACTGAGAAATACCCAGTCACCAAGAACAGAGACTGAAACAACTCAGTCACTGAGAACAGAGACTGAGAAATACCCGCTCACCGAGAACAGAGACTGAGAAATACTGGAGCACTGAGAACAGAGACTGAGAAATGCGCAGTCACTGAGAACAGAGACTGAGAAATACCCAGTCCCTGAGAACAGAGACTGAGACATACCCAGTCACTGAGAGCGGAGACTGAGGAATATCAAGTTAGTGAGAACAGAGACTGAGAAATACCCAGTAATCGAGAATGAGAAATACACTGTCACTGAGAACAGAGACTGAGAAATAACCAGAGACTGAGAAATATCCAGTCACTGAGAACAGAGACTGAGAAATATCCAGTCACTGAGAACAGAGACTGAGAAATATCCAGTCACTGGGAACAGAGACTGAGAAATATCCAGTCACTGAGAGCGGAGACCAATAATTAACCAGTCACTGAGAACAGAGACAGAAATATACGGTCATGAAGAATAAAAACCAACAAATATCTGGTCACCGACAACAAAGACCAAGTAATACCTGGCCACCGAGAGTGGAGACTGAGAAATACTCAGTCACCGAGAACAGAGACTCATAAATACCAGTCTCTTACAGCAAGGCTGAGAAAGACCTTGTCACTGAGACAAGAGACTGAGACATACCCAGTCACTGAGAACAGAGACTGAAAAATACCTAGGAACCGAGAATGAGAAATACCCAGTTATTGAGTACAGAGACTGAGAAATACCCAGTCCCTGAGAGCGGAGACCGATAAATACCCAATCACAGAACTACCCAATCACTGAGACACAAAAATATCTGGTCGCGATGAACAGAGATCAAGAAATATCCAGTATCCAACAACAAAGACCGAGAAATACCCAGTCACCGAGAGCAGAGACTGAGATATAACTAGTCACCAAGAACAGAGACTGAGAACTACCCAGTCACTGAGAACAGAGAATGAAAAATACCCAGTAACCGAGAATGAGAAATACCTAGTTATTGAGAACAGAGACTGAGAAATACCTAGTCACCGAGAGCGGAGACTGAGAAATACAAGTCACTGACAGCAGAGACTGAAAAATACCCAGCACAGAATTACCCACGCCGAGAACAGAGACTGAGAAATACCCGGTCATCGAAAACAGAAATTGTGAAAGACCTCGTAACTGAGAACAGAGATTAAGAAATACCTGGGCACTGAGAGTGGAGACTGAGAAATAACTAATCACCAAGAACAGAGACTGAGAAAGACCCGGTCACTGAGAACTGAGACTGAGAAAGACTCGGTCACTGAGAACGGAGACTGAGAAATACCCAGTCACTGAGAACAGAGACTCATAAATAACCAGTCTCTTACAGCGGAGACTGAGAAAGACCTAGTCAATGAGACAAGAGACTGAGACATACTCAGTCACTGAGAACAGAGACTGAAAAATACCCGCTCACCGAGAACAGCGACTGAGAAATACCCGAGCACTGAGAACAGAGACTGAGAAATACGCAGTCACTGAACAGAGACTGAGAAATACGCAGTCACTGAGAACAGAGAGTGAGAAATACACAGTCACTGAAAACAGAGACTGAGAAATACGCAGTCACTGAGAACAGAGACTGAGAAATACCCGGTCATCGAGAAAAGAAATTGTGAAATACCTAGTAACTGAGGACAGAGACTAAGAAATACCTGGGCACTGAGAACAGAGATTGAGAAATACCCAGTCACTAAGAACAGAGACTAAAACAACCCAGTCACTGAGAACAGAGACCGAGAAATACCCGCTCACCGAGAACAGCGACTGAGAAATACCCGAGCACTGAGAACAGAGACTGAGAAATACCCGAGCACTGAGAACAGAGACTGAGAAATACCAGAGCACTGAGAACAGAGGCTGAGAAATACACGAGCACTGAGAACAGAGACTGAGAAATACCAGAGCACTGAGAACAGAGGCTGAGAAATACCCAGTCACTGAGAACAGAGACTGAGACATACCCAGTCACTGAGAGCGGAGACTGAGGAACATCAAGTCAGTGAGAACAGAGACTGAGAAATTCCCAGTAACCGAGAATGAGAAATACACAGTCACTGAGACCAGAGACTGAGAAATAACCAGAGATTGAGAAATATCCAGTCACTGAGAGCGGAGACCGATAATTAACCAGTAACTGAGAACAGAGACAGAATTATCTGGTCACGAAGAATAAAAACCAACAAATATCTGGTCACCGACAACAAAGACCAAGAAATACCCGGCCACCGAGAGTGGAGACTGAGAAATACTCAGTCACCGAGAACAGAGACTCATAAATACCCAGTCTCTTACAGCGGAGACTGAGAAAGACCTAGTCACTGAGACAAGAGACTGAGACATACCCAGTCACTGAGAGCAGAGACTGAAAAATACCCAGTCACCGAGAATGAGAAATACCCAATTATTGAGAAGAGAGACTGAGAAATATCCAGTCACAGAGAGCGGAGACCGATAATTAACCAGTCACTGAGAACAGAGACAGAAATATCTGGTCACGAAGAATAAAAACCAACAAATATCTGGTCACCAACAACAAAGCCCAAGAAATACCCGGCCACCGAGAGTGGAGACTGAGAAATACTCAGTCACCGAGAACAGAGACTCATAAATACCCAGTCTCTTACAGCGGAGACTGAGAAAGACCTAGTCACTGAGACAAGAGACTGAGACATAACCCGTCACTGAAAACAGAGACTGAAAAATATCCAGCAACCAAGAATGAGAAATACCCAATTATTGAGAACAGAGACTGAGAAATACACAGTCCCTGAAAGTGGAGACCGATAAATACCCAATCACAGAACTACCCAATCACTGAGAACAGACACAAAAATATCTGGTCACGGTGAACAGAGACCAAGAAATATCCAGTATCCAACAACAAAGACCGAGAAATACCCAGTCACCAAGAGCGGAGACGGAGAAATAACTAGTCACCAAGAACAGAGACTGAGAACTACCCAGCCACTGAGAACAGAGAATGAAAAATACCCAGTAACCGAGAATGAGAAATACCAGTCACTGATAGGAGAGACTGAAAAATACCCAGCACAGAACTACCCAGTCGCCGAGAACAGAGACTGAGAATTACCCGGTCATCGAGAACAGAAATTGTGAAATACCTAGTAACTGAGAACAGAGACTGAGAAATACCTGAGCACTGAGAGTGGAGACTGAGAAATAAATAGTCACCAAGAACAGAGACTGAGAAATACCCAGTCACCAAGAACAGAGACTGAAACAACCCAGTCACTGAGAACAGAGACTGAGAAATACCCACTCACCGAGAACAGAGATTGAGAAATACTCGAGCACTGAGAACAGAGACTGAGAAATACGCAGTCACTGAGAACAGAGACTGCAAAATAACCAGTCATTGAGAACAGAGACTGGGAAATATCCAGTCACCGAGAACAGAGACTGAGACATACCCAGTCACCAAGAACACAGACTGAAATATACCCAGTCACTTAGCGCGGAGTCTGAGAAATAACCAGCATATAATTACCAAATCCCCAAGAACAGAGACTGAGAAATACCCAGTCACTGAGAGCGGAGACTGAGGAATATCAATTCAGTGAGAACAGAGACTGAGAAATACCTAGTAACCGAGAATGAGAAATACACAGTCACTGAGAACAGAGACTGAGAAATGCCCAGTCACTGAGAACAGAGACTGAGAAATGCCCAGTCACTGCGAACAGAGACTGAGAAATACCCAGTCGCTGAGAGCGGAGACCGATAATTAATCAGTCATTGAGAGTGGGGACCGATAAATATCCATAGAACTACCCAGTCACTGAGAACAGACACAAAAATATCTGGTCACGGTGAACAGAGACCAAGAAATATCCAGTATCCAACAACAAAGACCGAGAAATACCCAGTCACCAAGAGCGGAGACGGAGAAATAACTAGTCACCAAGAACAGAGACTGAGAACTACCCAGTCACTGAGAACAGAGAATGAAAAATACCCAGTAACCGAGAATGAGAAATACCAGTCACTGATAGGAGAGACTGAAAAATACCCAGCACAGAACTACCCAGTCGCCGAGAACAGAGACTGAGAATTACCCGGTCATCGAGAACAGAAATTGTGAAATACCTAGTAACTGAGAACAGAGACTGAGAAATACCTGAGCACTGAGAGTGGAGACTGAGAAATAAATAGTCACCAAGAACAGAGACTGAGAAATACCCAGTCACCAAGAACAGAGACTGAAACAACCCAGTCACTGAGAACAGAGACTGAGAAATACCCACTCACTGAGAACAGAGATTGAGAAATACTCGAGCACTGAGAACAGAGACTGAGAAATACGCAGTCACTGAGAACAGAGACTGCAAAATAACCAGTCATTGAGAACAGAGACTGGGAAATATCCAGTCACCGAGAACAGAGACTGAGACATACCCAGTCACCAAGAACACAGACTGAAATATACCCAGTCACTTAGCGCGGAGTCTGAGAAATAACCAGCATATAATTACCAAATCCCCAAGAACAGAGACTGAGAAATACCCAGTCACTGAGAGCGGAGACTGAGGAAT
This sequence comes from Pristiophorus japonicus, assembly GCF_044704955.1. Taxonomy (NCBI): domain Eukaryota; kingdom Metazoa; phylum Chordata; class Chondrichthyes; family Pristiophoridae; genus Pristiophorus; species Pristiophorus japonicus. The sequence goes on along the minus strand of NC_091979.1, from coordinate 211,507,822 downwards.
ATCAATTCAGTGAGAACAGAGACTGAGAAATACCCTGCAACCGAGAATGAGAAATACACAGTCACTGAGAACAGAGACTGAGAAATGCCCAGTCACTGAGAACAGAGACTGAGAAATGCCCAGTCACTGAGAACAGAGACTGAGAAATGCCCAGTCACTGAGAACAGAGACTGAGAAATGCCCAGTCACTGAGAACAGAGACTGAGAAAGACCCAGTCACCGAGAACAGAGACTAAAAAATACCTAGTAACCAATAATGATAAATACCCAGTTATTGAGAACAGAGACTGAGAAATGCCCAGTCACTGAGAACAGAGACTGAGAAATACCCAGTCACTGAGAACAGAGACTGAGAAATATCCAGTCACTGAGAGCGGAGACCGATAAATACCCAATCACAGAACTACCCAATCACTGAGAACTCAACGTCCAGGGATATTCAACATTCAGGAAGGATAGAATAAAAGGAAAAGGAGGTGGGGTAGCATTGCTGGTTAAAGAGGAGATTACTGCAATAGTTAGGAAAGACATTAGCTTGGATGATGTGGAATCTATATGGGTAGAGCTGCAGAACACCAAAGAGCAAAAAACGTTAGTGGGAGTTGTGTACAGACCTCCAAACAGTAGTAGTGATGTTGGGGAGGGCATCAAACAGGAAATTAGGGGTGCATGCAATAAAGGTGCAGCAGTTATAATGGATGACTTTAATATGCACATAGATTGGGCTAGCCAAACTGGAAGCAATACGGTGGAGGAGGATTTCCTGGAGTGCATAAGGGATGGTTTTCCAGACCAATATGTCGAGGAACCAACTAGGGGGGAGGCCATCTTAGACTGGGTGTTGTGTAATGAGAGAGGATTAATTAGCAATCTCATTGTGCGAGGCCCCTTGGGGAAGAGTGACCATAATATGGTGGAATTCTGCATTAGGATGGAGAATGAAACAGTTAATTCAGAGACCATGGTCCAGAACTTAAAGAAGGGTAATTTTGAAGGTATGAGGCATGAATTGGCTAGGATAGATTGGCGAATGATACTTAAGGGGTTGACTTTGGATGGGCAATGGCAGACATTTAGAGACCGCATGGATGAATTACAACAATTGTACATTCCTGTCTGGCGTAAAAATAAAAAAGGGAAGGTGGCTCAACCGTGGCTATCTAGGGAAATCAGGGATAGTATAAAAGCCAAGGAAGTGGCATACAAATTGGCCAGAAATAGCAGCGAACCCAGGGACTGGGAGAAATTTAGAACTCAGCAGAGGAGGACAAAGGGTTTGATTAGGGCAGGGAAAATGGAGTACGAGAAGAAGCTTGCAGGGAACATTAAGGCGGATTGCAAAAGTTTCTATAGGTATGTAAAGAGAAAAAGGTTAGTAAAGACAAACGTAGGTCCCCTGCAGTCAGAATCAGGGGAAGTCATAACGGGGAACAAAGAAATGGCAGACCAATTGAATAAGTACTTTGGTTCGGTATTCACTAAGGAGGACACAAACAACCTTCCGGATATAAAAGGGGTCAGAGGGTCTAGTAAGGAGGAGGAACTGAGGGAAATCCTTATTAGTCGGGAAATTGTGTTGGGGAAATTGATGGGATTGAAGGCCGATAAATCCCCAGGGCCTGATGGACTGCATCCCAGAGTACTTAAGGAGATGGCCTTGGAAATAGCGGATGCATTGGCAGTCATTTTCCAACATTCCATTGACTCTGGATCAGTTCCTATCAAGTGGAGGGTAGCCAATGTAACCCCACTTTTTAAAAAAGGAGGGAGAGAGAAAACAGGGAATGATAGACCGGTCAGCCTGACCTCAGTAGTGGGTAAAATGATGGAATCAATTATTAAGGATGTCATAGCAGCGCATTTGGAAAATGGTGACATGATAGGTCCAAGTCAGCATGGATTTGTGAAAGGGAAATCATGCTTGACAAATCTTGTGGAATTTTTTGAGGATGTTTCCAGTAAAGTGGACAAAGGAGAACCAGTTGATGTGGTATATTTGGACTTTCAGAAGGCTTTCGACAAGGTCCCACACAAGAGATTAATGTGCAAAGTTAAAGCACATGGGATTGGGGGAAGTGTGCTGACGTGGATTGAGAACTGGTTGTCAGACAGGAAGCAAAGAGTAGGAGTAAATGGGTACTTTTCAGAATGGCAGGCAGTGACTAGTGGGTTACTGCAAGGTTCTGTGCTGGGACCCCAGCTGTTTATATTGTACATTAATGATTTAGACGAGGGGATTAAATGTAGTATCTCCAAATTTGCGGATGACACTAAGTTGGGTGGCAGTTTGAGCTGCGAGGAGGATGCTATGAGGCTGCAGAGTGACTTGGATAGGTTAGGTGAGTGGGCAAATGCATGGCAGATGAAGTATAATGTGGATAAATGTGAGGTTATCCACTTTGGTGGTAAAAACAGAGAGACAGACTATTATCTGAATGGTGACAGATTAGGAAAAAGGAAGGTGCAACGAGACCTGGGTGTCACGGTACATCAGTCATTGAAGGTTGGCATGCAGGTACAGCAGGCGGTTAAGAAAGCAAATGGCATGTTGGCCTTCATAGCGAGGGGATTTGAGTACAGGGGCAGGGAGGTGTTGCTACAGTTGTACAGGGCCTTGGTGAGGCCACACCTGGAGTATTGTGTACAGTTTTGGTCTCCTAACTTGAGGAAGGACATTCTTGCTATTGAGGGAGTGCAGCGAACATTCACCAGACTGATTCCTGGGATGGTGGGACTGACCTATCAAGAAAGACTGGATCAACTGGGCTTGTATTCACTGGAGTTCAGAAGAATGAGAAGGGGCCTCATAGAAACGTTTAAAATTCTGACGGGTGTAGACAGGTTAGATGCAGGAAGAATGTTCGCAATGTTGGGGAAGTCCAGAACCAGGGGTCACAGTCTAAGGATAAGGGGTAAGCCATTTAGGACTGAGATGAGGAGAAATTTCTTCAACCAGAGAGTGGTGAACCTGTGGAATTCTCTACCACAGAAAGTAGTTGACGTCAATTCACTAAATATATTCAAAAGGGACTTAGATGAAGTCCTTACTACTCGGGGGATCAAGGGGTATGGCGAGATAGCAGGAATGGGGTACTGAAGTTTCAAGTTCAGCCATGAACACATTGAATGGCGGTGCAGGCTAGAAGGGCTGAATGGCCTGCTCCTGCACCTATTTTCTATTTTTCTATGTTTCTAACAGACACAAAAATATCTGGTCACGATGAACAGAGACCAAGAAATATCCAGTATCCAACAACAAAGACTGAGAAATACCCAGTCACTGAGAACAGAGACTGAGACATACCCAGTCACTGAGAGCGGAGACTGAGGAATATCAAGTTCGTGAGAACAGAGACTGAGAAATACCCAGTAATCGAGAATGAGAAATACACAGTCACTGAGAACAGAGACTGAGAAATAACCAGAGACTGAGAAATATCCAGTCATTGAGAACAGAGACTGAGAAATATCCAGTAACTGAGAACAGAGACTGAGAAATATCCAGTCACTGAGAACAGAGACTGAGAAATATCCAGTCACTGAGAACAGAAACTGAGAAATATCCAGTCACTGAGAGCGGAGACCAATAATTAACCAGTCACTGAGAACAGAGACAGAAATATATAGTCATGAATAATAAAAACCAACCAATATCTGGTCACCGACAACAAAGATCAAGAAATACCTGGCCACCGAGAGTGGAGACTGAGAAATACCCAGTCACTGAGAACAGAGACTGATAAATACTCAGTCACCGAGAACAGAGACTCATAAATACCCAGTCTCTTACAGCGGAGACTGAGAAAGACCTAGTCACTGAGACAAGAGACTGAGACATACCCAGTCACTGAGAACAGAGACTGAAAAATACCCAGGAACCGAGAATGAGAAATACCCAGTTATTGAGTACAGAGACTGAGAAATACCCAGTCCCTGAGAGCGGAGACCGATAAATACCCAATCACAGAACTACCCAATCACTGAGAACAGACACAAAAATATCTGGTCGCGATGAACAGAGACCAAGAAATATCCAGTATCCAACAACAAAGACCGAGAAATACCCAGTCACCGAGAGCGGAGACTGAGAAATAACTAGTCACCAAGAACAGAGACTAAAACAACCCAGTCACTGAGAACAGAGACCGAGAAATACCCGCTCACCGAGAACAGCGACTGAGAAATACCCGAGCACTGAGAACAGAGACTGAGAAATACCCGAGCACTGAGAACAGAGACTGAGAAATACGTAGTCACTGAGAACAGAGACTGAGAAATACCCAGTCATTGAGAACAGAGACTGAGAAATACCCAGTCATTGAGAACAGAGACTGAGAAATACCCAGTCATTGAGAACAGAGACTGAGAAATACCCAGTCATTGAGAACAGAGACTGATAAATAACCAGTCACTGAGAACCGAGACTGAGAAATACCCAGTCACCAAGAACAGAGACTGAAATACACCCAGTCACTGAACGCGGATTCTGAGAAATGCCCAGCACATAATTACGAAATCCCCGAGAACAGAGACTGAGAAATACCCTGTTACTGAGAGCGGAGACTGAGGAATATCAAGTCAGTGAGAACAGAGACTGAGAAATACCCAGTAACCGAGAATGAGAAATACACAGTCAAAGAGATCAGAGACTGAGAAATGCCCAGTCACTTCGAACAGAGACTGAGAAATAACCAGTCACTGAGCACAGAGACTGAGAAATACCCAGTCACTGAGAACAGAGACTGAGAAATACCCAGTCACTGAGAACAGAGACTGAGAAATACCCAGTCACTGAGAACCGAGACTGAGAAATACCCAGTCACTGAGTGCTGATATTGAGAAATACCCAGCACATAATTACCAAATCCCCAAGAACAGAGACTGAGAAATACCCTGTCACTGAGAGCAGAGACTGAGGAATATCAAATCAGTGAGAACAGAGACTGAGAAATATCCAGTAACAGAGACTGAGAAATGCCCAGTCACTGAGAACAGAGACTCATAAATACCCAGTCCCTTACAGTGGAGACTGAGAAAGACCTAGTCACTGAGACAAGAGACTGAGACATACCCAGTCACTGAGAGCAGAGACTGAAAAATACCCAGTCACCGAGAATGAGAAATACCCAGTTATTAAGAACAGAGACTGAGAAATACACAGTCACTGAGAGCGGAGACTCATGAATACCCTATCACAGAACTACCCAACCACTGAGAACAGACACAAAAATATCTGGTCATGATGAACAGAGACAAAGAAATATTCAGTATCCAACAACAAAGACCGAGAAATACACAGTCACTGAGAGCGGAGACCGATAATTAACCAGTCACTGAGAGTGGAGACTGATAAATACCCAATCACAGAACTACACAGTCACTGAGAACAGAGACAGAAATATCTGGTCACGAAGAATAAAAACCAACAAATATCTGGTCACCGACAACAAAGACCAAGAAATACCCGGCCACCGAGAGTGGCGACTGAGAAATACCCAGTCACTGAGAACAGAGACTGAGAAATACCCAATCACCGAGAACAGGGACTCATAAATACCCAATCTCTTACAGTGTGACTGAGAAAGACCTAGTCACTGAGACAAGAGACTGAGACATACCCAGTCACTGAGAGCAGAGACTGAAAAATACCCAGTAACCGAGAATGAGAAATACCCAGTTATTGAGAACAAAGACTGAGAAATACACAGTCACAGAGAGCAGTGACTGATAAATACCCAATCACAGAACTACCCAATCACTGAGAACAGACACAAAAATATCTGGTCACGATGAACAGAGACCAAGAAATATCCAGTATCCAACAACAAAGACCGAGAAATACCCAGTCACCGAGAGCGGAGACTGAGAAATAATTAGTCACCAAGAACAGAGACTGAGAACTACCAGTTACTGAGAACAGAGACTGAGAAATACCTAGTCACCGAGAGCGGAGACTGAGAAATACCAGTCACTGAGAGCAGAGACTGAAAAATACCCAGCACAGAATTACCCACGCCGAGAACAGAGACTGAGAAATACCCGGTCATAGAAAACAGAAATTGTGAAATACTTAGTAACTGAGAACAGAGATTAAGAAATACCTGGGCACTGAGAACAGAGATTGAGAAATACCCAGTCACTAAGAACAGAGACTAAAACAACCCAGTCACTGAGAACAGAGACCGAGAAATACCCGCTCACCGAGAACAGAGACTGAGAAATACCCGAGCGCTGAGAACAGAGACTGAGAAATACCCGAGCACTGAGAACAGAGACTGAGAAATACCCGAGCACTGAGAACAGAGACTGAGAAATACGCAGTCACTGAGAACAGAGACTGAGAAATATCCAGTCATTGAGAACAGCGACTGAGAAATACCCAGTCATTGAGAACAGAGACTGAGAAATAACCAGTCACTGAGAACCGAGACTGAGAAATACCCAGTCACCAAGAACAGAGACTGAAATACACCCAGTCACTGAGCGCGGATTCTGAGAAATACCCAGCACATAATTACGAAATCCCCGAGAACAGAGACTGAGAAATACCCTGTCACTGAGAGCGGAGACTGAGGAATATCAAGTCAGTGAGAACAGAGACTGAGAAATACCGAGTAACCGAGAATGAGAAATACACAGTCAAAGAGATCAGAGACTGAGAAATGCCCAGTCACTTAGAACAGAGACTGAGAAATAACCAGTCACTGCGAACAGAGACTGAGAAATACCCAGTCACTGCGAACAGAGACTGAGAAATACCCAGTCACTGAGGTCAGAGACTGAGAAATACCCAGTCACTGAGGTCAGAGACTGAGAAATACCCAGTCACCAAGAACAGAGACTGAAATATACCCAGTCACTGAGTGCTGATTCTGAGAAATACCCAGCACATAATTACCAAATCCCCGAGAACAGAGACTGAAAAATATTCTGTCACTGAGAGCGCAGACTGAGGAATATCAAATCAGTGAAAACAGAGACTGAGAAATACCCAGTAACCGAGAATGAGAAATACACAGTCAAAGAGAACAGAGACTGAGAAATGCCCAGTCACTGCGAACAGAGACTGAGAAATGCCCAGTCACTGCGAACAGAGACTGAGAAATACCCAGTCATTGAGAACAGAGACTGAGAAATACCCAGTCATTGAGAACAGAGACTGAGAAATACCCAGTCATTGAGAACAGAGACTGAGAAATACCCAGTCGTTGAGAACAGAGACTGAGAAATAACGAGTCACCAAGAACAGAGACTGAAATACACCCAGTCACTGAGCGCGGATTCTGAGAAATACCCAGCACATAATTACAAAATCCCCGAGAACAGAGACTGAGAAATACCCTGTCACTGAGAGCGGAGACTGAGGAATATCAAGTCAGTGAGAACAGAGACTGAGAAATACCCAGTAACCGAGAATGAGAAATACACAGTCAAAGAGAACAGAGACTGAGAAATGCCCAGTCACTGCGAACAGAGACTGAGAAATGCCCAGTCCTTGAGAACAGAGACTGAGAAATACCCAGTCATTGAGAACAGAGACTGAGAAATACCCAGTCATTGAGAACAGAGACTGAGAAATACCCAGTCATTGAGAACAGAGACTGAGAAATACCCAGTCATTGAGAACAGAGACTGAGAAATAACCAGTCACTGAGCATGGATTCTGAGAAATACCCAGCACATAATTACGAAATCCCCAAGAACTGAGACTGAGAAATACCCTGTCACTGAGAGCGGAGAATGAGGAATATCAAGTCAGTGAGAACAGAGACTGAGAAATACCCAGTAACCGAGAATGAGAAATACACAGTCAAAGAGATCAGAGACTGAGAAATGCCCAGTCACTTAGAACAGAGACTGAGAAATAACCAGTCACTGCGAACAGAGACTGAGAAATACCCAGTCACTGAGAACAGAGACTGAGAAATACCCAGTCACTGAGAACCGAGACTGAGAAATACCCAGTCACCAAAAACAGAGACTGAAATATACCCAGTCACTGAGTGCTGATTCTGAGAAATACCCAGCACATAATTACCAAATCCCCGAGAACAGAGACTGAGAAATACCCTGTCACTGAGAGCGGAGACTGAGGAATATCAAATCAGTGAGAACAGAGACTGAGAAATACCCAGTAACCGAGAATGAGAAATACACAGTCAAAGAGAACAGAGACTGAGAAATGCCCAGTCACTGCGAACAGAGACTGAGAAATGCCCAGTCACTGCGAACAAAGACTGAGAAATGCCCAGTCACTGCGAACAGAGACTGAGAAATACCCAGTCACTGCGAACAGAGACTGAGAAATACCCAGTCACTGCGAACAGAGACTGAGAAATACCCAGTCACTGCGAACAGAGACTGAGAAATACCCAGTCACTGAGGTCAGAGACTGAGAAATACCCAGTCACCAAGAACAGAGACTGAGAAATAACCAGTCACTGTGAACAGAGACTGAGAAATACCCAGTCACTGCGAACAGAGACTGAGAAATACCCAGTCACTGAGGTCAGAGACTGAGAAATACCCAGTCACTGAGGTCAGAGACTGAGAAATACCCAGTCACCAAGAACAGAGACTGAAATATACCCAGTCACTGAGTGCTGATTCTGAGAAATACCCAGCACATAATTACCAAATCCCCGAGAACAGAGACTGAGAAATACCCTGTCACTGAGAGCGGAGACTGAGGAATACCCAGTCATTGAGAACAGAGACTGAGAAATACCCAGTCATTGAGAACAGAGACTGAGAAATGCCCAGTCACTGCGAACAGAGACTGAGAAATACCCAGTCATTGAGAACAGAGACTGAGAAATACCCAGTAACCGAGAATGAGAAATACCCAGTCACTGCGAACAGAGACTGAGAAATACCCAGTCACTGAGAACAGAGACTCATAAATACCCAGTCTCTTACAGTGGAGACTGAGAAAGACCTATTCACTGAGACAAGAGACTGAGACATACCCAGTCACTGAGAGCAGAGACTGAAAAATACCCAGTCACCGAGAATGAGAAATACCCAGTTATTAAGAACAGAGACTGAGAAATACACAGTCACTGAGAGCGGAGACTCATGAATACCCTATCACAGAACTACCCAACCACTGAGAACAGACACAAAAATATTTGGTCATGATGAACAGAGACCAAGAAATATTCAGTATCCAACAACAAAGACCGAGAAATACACAGTCACTGAGAGCGGAGACCAATAATTAACCAGTCACTGAGAGTGGAGACTGATAAATATCCAATCACAGAACTACACAGTCACTGAGAACAGAGACAGAAATATCTGGTCACGAAGAATAAAAACCAACAAATATCTGGTCACCGACAACAAAGACCAAGAAATACCCGGCCACCGGGAGTGGAGACTGAGAAATACGCAGTCACTGACAACAGAGACTGAGAAATACCCAATCACTGAGAACAGGGACTCATAAATACCCATTCTCTTACAGTGTGACTGAGAAAGACCTAGTCACTGAGACAAGAGACTGAGACATACCCAGTCACTGAGAGCAGAGACTGAAAAATACCCAGTAACCGAGAATGAGAAATACCCAGTTATTGAGAACAGAGACTGAGAAATACACAGTCACAGAGAGCAGTGACCGATAAATACCCAATCACAGAACTACCCAATCACTGAGAACAGACACAAAAATATCTGGTCACGATGAACAGAGACCAAGAAATATCCAGTATCCAACAACAAAGACCGAGAGATACCCAGTCACCGAGAGCGGAGACTGAGAAATAACTAGTCACCAAGAACAGAGACTGAGAACTACCAGTTACTGAGAACAGAGACTGAGAAATACCTAGTCACCGAGAGCGGAGACTGAGAAATACCAGTAACTGAGAGCAGAGACTGAAAAATACCCAGCACAGAATTACCCACGCCGAGAACAGAGACTGAGAAATACCCGGTCATAGAAAACAGAAATTGTGAAATACCTAGTAACTGAGAACAGAGATTAAGAAATACCTGGGCACTGAGAACAGAGATTGAGAAATACCCAGTCACTAAGAACAGAGACTAAAACAACCCAGTCACTGAGAACAGAGACCGAGAAATACCTGCTCACCGAGAACAGCGACTGAGAAATACCCGAGCACTGAGAACAGAGACTGAGAAATACCCGAGCACTGAGAACAGAGACTGAGAAATACGCAGTCACTGAGAACAGAGACTGAGAAATATCCAGTCATTGAGAACAGCGACTGAGAAATACCCAGTCATTGAGAACAGAGACTGAGAAATAACCAGTCACTGAGAACCGAGACTGAGAAATACCCAGTCACCAAGAACAGAGACTGAAATACACCCAGTCACTGAGCGCGGATTCTGAGAAATACCCAGCACATAATTACGAAATCCCCGAGAACAGAGACTGAGAAATACCCTGTCACTGAGAGCGGAGACTGAGGAATATCAAGTCAGTGAGAACAGAGACTGAGAAATACCGAGTAACCGAGAATGAGAAATACACAGTCAAAGAGATCAGAGACTGAGAAATGCCCAGTCACTTAGAACAGAGACTGAGAAATAACCAGTCACTGCGAACAGAGACTGAGAAATACCCAGTCACTGCGAACAGAGACTGAGAAATACCCAGTCACTGAGGTCAGAGACTGAGAAATACCCAGTCACTGAGGTCAGAGACTGAGAAATACCCAGTCACCAAGAACAGAGACTGAAATATACCCAGTCACTGAGTGCTGATTCTGAGAAATACCCAGCACATAATTACCAAATCCCCGAGAACAGAGACTGAAAAATATTCTGTCACTGAGAGCGCAGACTGAGGAATATCAAATCAGTGAAAACAGAGACTGAGAAATACCCAGTAACCGAGAATGAGAAATACACAGTCAAAGAGAACAGAGACTGAGAAATGCCCAGTCACTGCGAACAGAGACTGAGAAATGCCCAGTCACTGCGAACAGAGACTGAGAAATACCCAGTCATTGAGAACAGAGACTGAGAAATACCCAGTCATTGAGAACAGAGACTGAGAAATACCCAGTCATTGAGAACAGAGACTGAGAAATACCCAGTCGTTGAGAACAGAGACTGAGAAATAACGAGTCACCAAGAACAGAGACTGAAATACACCCAGTCACTGAGCGCGGATTCTGAGAAATACCCAGCACATAATTACAAAATCCCCGAGAACAGAGACTGAGAAATACCCTGTCACTGAGAGCGGAGACTGAGGAATATCAAGTCAGTGAGAACAGAGACTGAGAAATACCCAGTAACCGAGAATGAGAAATACACAGTCAAAGAGAACAGAGACTGAGAAATGCCCAGTCACTGCGAACAGAGACTGAGAAATGCCCAGTCCTTGAGAACAGAGACTGAGAAATACCCAGTCATTGAGAACAGAGACTGAGAAATACCCAGTCATTGAGAACAGAGACTGAGAAATACCCAGTCATTGAGAACAGAGACTGAGAAATACCCAGTCATTGAGAACAGAGACTGAGAAATAACCAGTCACTGAGCATGGATTCTGAGAAATACCCAGCACATAATTACGAAATCCCCAAGAACTGAGACTGAGAAATACCCTGTCACTGAGAGCGGAGAATGAGGAATATCAAGTCAGTGAGAACAGAGACTGAGAAATACCCAGTAACCGAGAATGAGAAATACACAGTCAAAGAGATCAGAGACTGAGAAATGCCCAGTCACTTAGAACAGAGACTGAGAAATAACCAGTCACTGCGAACAGAGACTGAGAAATACCCAGTCACTGAGAACAGAGACTGAGAAATACCCAGTCACTGAGAACCGAGACTGAGAAATACCCAGTCACCAAAAACAGAGACTGAAATATACCCAGTCACTGAGTGCTGATTCTGAGAAATACCCAGCACATAATTACCAAATCCCCGAGAACAGAGACTGAGAAATACCCTGTCACTGAGAGCGGAGACTGAGGAATATCAAATCAGTGAGAACAGAGACTGAGAAATACCCAGTAACCGAGAATGAGAAATACACAGTCAAAGAGAACAGAGACTGAGAAATGCCCAGTCACTGCGAACAGAGACTGAGAAATGCCCAGTCACTGCGAACAAAGACTGAGAAATGCCCAGTCACTGCGAACAGAGACTGAGAAATACCCAGTCACTGCGAACAGAGACTGAGAAATACCCAGTCACTGCGAACAGAGACTGAGAAATACCCAGTCACTGCGAACAGAGACTGAGAAATACCCAGTCACTGAGGTCAGAGACTGAGAAATACCCAGTCACCAAGAACAGAGACTGAGAAATAACCAGTCACTGTGAACAGAGACTGAGAAATACCCAGTCACTGCGAACAGAGACTGAGAAATACCCAGTCACTGAGGTCAGAGACTGAGAAATACCCAGTCACTGAGGTCAGAGACTGAGAAATACCCAGTCACCAAGAACAGAGACTGAAATATACCCAGTCACTGAGTGCTGATTCTGAGAAATACCCAGCACATAATTACCAAATCCCCGAGAACAGAGACTGAGAAATACCCTGTCACTGAGAGCGGAGACTGAGGAATACCCAGTCATTGAGAACAGAGACTGAGAAATACCCAGTCATTGAGAACAGAGACTGAGAAATGCCCAGTCACTGCGAACAGAGACTGAGAAATACCCAGTCATTGAGAACAGAGACTGAGAAATACCCAGTAACCGAGAATGAGAAATACCCAGTCACTGCGAACAGAGACTGAGAAATACCCAGTCACTGAGAACAGAGACTCATAAATACCCAGTCTCTTACAGTGGAGACTGAGAAAGACCTATTCACTGAGACAAGAGACTGAGACATACCCAGTCACTGAGAGCAGAGACTGAAAAATACCCAGTCACCGAGAATGAGAAATACCCAGTTATTAAGAACAGAGACTGAGAAATACACAGTCACTGAGAGCGGAGACTCATGAATACCCTATCACAGAACTACCCAACCACTGAGAACAGACACAAAAATATTTGGTCATGATGAACAGAGACCAAGAAATATTCAGTATCCAACAACAAAGACCGAGAAATACACAGTCACTGAGAGCGGAGACCAATAATTAACCAGTCACTGAGAGTGGAGACTGATAAATATCCAATCACAGAACTACACAGTCACTGAGAACAGAGACAGAAATATCTGGTCACGAAGAATAAAAACCAACAAATATCTGGTCACCGACAACAAAGACCAAGAAATACCCGGCCACCGGGAGTGGAGACTGAGAAATACGCAGTCACTGACAACAGAGACTGAGAAATACCCAATCACTGAGAACAGGGACTCATAAATACCCATTCTCTTACAGTGTGACTGAGAAAGACCTAGTCACTGAGACAAGAGACTGAGACATACCCAGTCACTGAGAGCAGAGACTGAAAAATACCCAGTAACCGAGAATGAGAAATACCCAGTTATTGAGAACAGAGACTGAGAAATACACAGTCACAGAGAGCAGTGACCGATAAATACCCAATCACAGAACTACCCAATCACTGAGAACAGACACAAAAATATCTGGTCACGATGAACAGAGACCAAGAAATATCCAGTATCCAACAACAAAGACCGAGAGATACCCAGTCACCGAGAGCGGAGACTGAGAAATAACTAGTCACCAAGAACAGAGACTGAGAACTACCAGTTACTGAGAACAGAGACTGAGAAATACCTAGTCACCGAGAGCGGAGACTGAGAAATACCAGTAACTGAGAGCAGAGACTGAAAAATACCCAGCACAGAATTACCCACGCCGAGAACAGAGACTGAGAAATACCCGGTCATAGAAAACAGAAATTGTGAAATACCTAGTAACTGAGAACAGAGATTAAGAAATACCTGGGCACTGAGAACAGAGATTGAGAAATACCCAGTCACTAAGAACAGAGACTAAAACAACCCAGTCACTGAGAACAGAGACCGAGAAATACCTGCTCACCGAGAACAGCGACTGAGAAATACCCGAGCACTGAGAACAGAGACTGAGAAATACCCGAGCACTGAGAACAGAGACTGAGAAATACGCAGTCACTGAGAACAGAGACTGAGAAATATCCAGTCATTGAGAACAGCGACTGAGAAATACCCAGTCATTGAGAACAGAGACTGAGAAATAACCAGTCACTGAGAACCGAGACTGAGAAATACCCAGTCACCAAGAACAGAGACTGAAATACACCCAGTCACTGAGCGCGGATTCTGAGAAATACCCAGCACATAATTACGAAATCCCCGAGAACAGAGACTGAGAAATACCCTGTCACTGAGAGCGGAGACTGAGGAATATCAAGTCAGTGAGAACAGAGACTGAGAAATACCCAGTAACCGAGAATGAGTAATACACAGTCAAAGAGATCAGAGACTGAGAAATGCCCAGTCACTTAGAACAGAGACTGAGAAATAACCAGTCACTGCGAACAGAGACTGAGAAATACCCAGTCACTGAAAACAGAGACTGAGAAATACCCAGTCACTGAGGTCAGAGACTGAGAAATACCCAGTCACTGAGAACCGAGACTGAGAAATACCCAGTCACCAAGAACAGAGACTGAAATATACCCAGTCACTGAGTGCTGATTCTGAGAAATACCCAGCACATAATTACCAAATCCCCGAGAACAGAGACTGAGAAATACCCTGTCACTGAGAGCGGAGACTGAGGAATATCAAATCAGTGAGAACAGAGACTGAGAAATACCCAGTAACCGAGAATGAGAAATACACAGTCAAAGAGATCAGAGACTGAGAAATGCCCAGTCACTTAGAACAGAGACGGAGAAATAACCAGTCACTGCGAACAGAGACTGAGAAATACCCAGTCACTGAGAACAGAGAGTGAGAAATACCCAGTCACTGAGAACAGAGACTGAGAAATACCCAGTCACTGAGAACCGAGACTGAGAAATACCCAGTCACCAAGAACAGAGACTGGAATATACCCAGTCACTGAGTGCTGATTCTGAGAAATACCCAGCACATAATTACCAAATCCCCGAGAACAGAGACTGAGAAATACCCTGTCACTGAGAGCGGAGACTGAGGAATATCAAATCAGTGAGAACAGAGACTGAGAAATACCCAGTAACCGAGAAAGAGAAATACACAGTCAAAGAGAACAGAGACTGAGAAATGCCCAGTCATTGAGAACAGAGACTGAGAAATACCCAGTCATTGAGAACAGAGACTGAGAAATACCCAGTCATTGAGAACAGAGACTGAGAAATAACCAGTCACTGAGAACCGAGACTGAGAAATACCCAGTCACCAAGAACAGAGACTGAAATACACCCAGTCACCTAGCGCGGATTCTGAGAAATACCCAGCACATAATTACGAAATTCCCGAGAACAGAGACTGAGAAATACCCTGTCACTGAGAGCGGAGACTGAGGAATATCAAGTCAGTGAGAACAGAGACTGAGAAATACCCAGTAACCGAGAATGAGAAATACACAGTCAAAGAGATCAGAGACTGAGAAATGCCCAGTCACTGCGAACAGAGACTGAGAAATACCCAGTCACTGTGAACAGAGACTGAGAAATGCCCAGTCACTGCGAACAGAGACTGAGAAATACCCAGTCACTGCGAACAGAGACTGAGAAATACCCAGTCACTGAGAACAGAAACTGAGAAATACCTAGTCACTGAGAACAGAGACTCATAAATACCCAGTCTCTTACAGTGGAGACTGAGAAAGACCTAGTCACTGAGACAAGAGACTGAGACATACCCAGTCACTGAGAGCAGAGACTGAAAAATACCCAGTCACCGAGAATGAGAAATACCCAGTTATTAAGAACAGAGACTGAGAAATACACAGTCACTGAGAGCGGAGACTCATGAATACCCTATCACAGAACTACCCAACCACTGAGAACAGACACAAAAATATTTGGTCATGATGAACAGAGACCAAGAAATATTCAGTATCCAACAACAAAGACCGAGAAATACACAGTCACTGAGAGCGGAGACCGATAATTAACCAGTCACTGAGAGTGGAGACTGATAAATATCCAATCACAGAACTACACAGTAACTGAGAACAGAGACAGAAATATCTGGTCACGAAGAATAAAAAACCAACAAATATCTGGTCACCGACAACAAAGACCAAGAAATACCCGGCCACCGAGAGTGGCGACTGAGAAATACCCAGTCACTGAGAACAGAGACTGAGAAATACCCAATCACCGAGAACAGGGACTCATAAATACCTATCTCTTACAGTGTGACTGAGAAAGACCTAGTCACTGAGACAAGAGACTGAGACATACCCAGTCACTGAGAGCAGAAACTGAAAAATACCCAGTAACCGAGAATGAGAAATACCCAGTTATTGAGAACAGAGACTGAGAAATACACAGTCACAGAGAGCAGTGACCGATAAATACCCAATTACAGAACTACCCAACCACTGAGATCAGACACAAAAATATCTGGTCACGATGAACAGAGACCAAGAAATATCCAGTATCCAACAACAAAGACCGAGAAATACCCAGTTACCGAGAGCGGAGACTGAGAAATAACTAGTCACCAAGACGAGAGACTGAGAACTACCCAATCGCCGAGAACAGAGACTGAGAAATACCCGGTCATCGAGAACCTAAATTGTGAAATACCTAGTAACTGAGAACAGAGACTGAGAAATACCCAGTCACTCAGAACAGAGACTGAGAAATACCCAGTCACCAAGAACAGAGACTGAAACAACCCAGTCACTGAGAACAGAGACTGAGAAATACGCAGTCACTGAGAACAGAGACTGAGAAATACCCAGTCATTGAGAACAGAGACTGAGAAATACCCAGTCACTGAGAACAGAGACTGAGACTAAGACTGAGGGTAGATAAAGGGGAACCAGTGGATGTAGTATATTTGGATTTCCAAAAGGCATTCGATAACGTGCCACATAAAAGGTTGTTACGCAAGATAAGTGCTCATGGGGTTGGGGTTAATATATATGCATCGCTAGAGGATTGGTTAATGGACAGAAAACAGATAGGGATAAATGGATCATTTTCAGGTTAGCAGGCTGTAAATAGTAGCATGCCGCAAGCATCAGTGCTTGGGCCTCAGCTGTTTATAATTTATATTATAAACTCAGATGAAGGGATGGAGTGTAATGTATCCAAGTTTTCTGGTGATCCAAAGCGAGGTGGGAAAGTAATCTGTGAGGAGGAGACATTTATTATTTAAATGGAGAAAGATTGTGAAGTGCTGCAGTACAGCGGGACCTGGGGGTACTTGTGCATTAAACACAAAAGGATAATATGCAGGTACAGCAAGTGAACAGCAAGGCCAATGTTATCTTGCCGTTTATTGCAAAGGGGATGGAGTATAGAAGCAGGGAAGTCTTGCTTACAGCTATACAAGGTTTTGGTGTGGCCACACCTGGAATACTGCGTGCAGTTTTCGTTTCCATATTTACGAAAGGATATACTTGCTTTGGAGGCAGTTCAGAGAAGGTTCACTAGGTTGATTCTGGAGATGAAGGAGTTGACTTATGAGGAAAGGTTGAGTAGGTTGGGCCTCTACTCATTAGAGTTCAGAAGAATGAGAGGTGATATTTTTGACCTCCTCCCCCCAGCCCAAATGCCTGACCTCATCCCCCCAGCCTAAATGCCAAACCTCCTTTCCCCAGTCCAAGTTCCTGACCTCCTTTCCCCAGTCCAAGTTCCTGACCTCCTTTCCCCAGTCCAAGTTCCTGACCTCCTGTCCCTGCCCAAGTTGCTGACCTCCTCCCCCAGCCCAAGTTCCTGACCTCCGCCCCTGAGCCCAAGTGCCCAACCTCCTTTCCCCAACCCAAATTCCTGCCCCACTCACTCACTCCCCCAGCCCAAGTTCCTGACTCTTCCTCCCCCTCCAAGTTCCTGCCTTCCTCTCTCTCCAACCTAAGTTCCTGACCTCTTCCCCCCAGCCCAAGTTGCTGACCTCCTCCCCTGAGCCCAAGTGCCCATCCTCCTTTCCCCAACCCAAATTCCTGCCCCACTCACTCACTCCCCCAGCCCAAGTTCCTGACCTCTTCCTCCCCCTCCAAGTTCCTGCCTTCCTCTCTCTCCAACCTAAGTTCCTGACCTCTTCCCCCCAGCCCATGCTCCTGACCTCCTCCCCTCAACCTAAATTCCTGACCTCATCCCCCCAGCCCATTTTCCTGACCTCCTCCCCCCAGCCTAAATTCCTGACCTCCTCCCCCCAGACCATGTTCCTGACCTCCTCCCCCAGCCCATGTTCCTGATCTCCTCCCCGCAGCACAAGTTCCAGCCTCCTCCCCAGGCCCAAGTGCTTGACCTCCATCCCCCAGCCAAAATTCCTGCCCCACAGCCTCCGCCGCCCAATGCCCAAGTTCTTGACCTCACTGTGGAAGGAAGGTAGTGCAGGATCATCTCCCTCCAAAACAGATACACCACCTTGGGTACTGTTGGGGGAGATGGCTCATCAGGGGAAGGCAGCAGCAACCAAGACCAGCGGGTGGCTCTGCTGCACAGGAAGGCAGGAAAAAGAGTGGGAGAGTTATCGTGATAGGGGATTCTATTGTAAGGGAAATAGATAGGCGTTTCTGCGGCCGCAAACGAGACTCCAGGATGGTATGTTGCCTCCCTGGTGCAAGGGTCAAGGATGTCTTGGAGCGGCTGCAGCACTTTCTGGAGAGGGAGGGTGAACAGCCAGCTATCGTGGTATATATCGGTACCAACGATATAAGTAAAAAATGGGATGAGGTCTTACAAGCTGAATTTAGGAAGCTAGGAGTTAAATTAAAAAGTAGGACCTCAAAGGTAGTAATCTCAGGATTGCTACCAGTGCCACATCAGAGTAGGAATTGCAGGATAGCTCAGATGAATACATGGCTTGAGGAATGGTGCAAGGGGGAGATATTACATAAGAACATAAGAACATAAGAATTAGGAACAGGAGTAGGCCATTTAGCCCCTCGAGCCTGCTCCGCCATTCAACAAGATCATGGCTGATCTGGCCGTGGGCTCAGCTCCACTTACCCGCCCGCTCCCCATAACCCTTAATTCCCTTATTGGTTAAAAATCTATCTATCTGTGATTGGAATACATTCAATGAGCTAGCCTCAACTGCTTCCTTGGGGAGAGAATTCCACAGATTCACAACCCTCTGGGAGAAGAAATTCCTTCTCAACTCGGTTTTAAATTGGCTCCCCCGTATTTTGAGGCTGTGCCCCCTAGTTCTAGTCTCCCCAACCAGTGGAAACAACCTCTCTGCTTCGATCTTGTCAATCAAATTCCTGGGAGGAACCGGTTCTGGGGGAGGTGGGACCAGTACAAAAAACTGGGCAGGACCGGAAACGATGTCCTAGGTGGAGTGTTTGCTAGTGCTGTTGGGAAGGTTTAAACTAAAATGGCAGGGGGATGGAAATTATGCAGGGAGGCAGAGGGAAGTAAAAAGGGGGCAGAAACAAAAGATATGAAGGAGAAAAGCAAGAGTGGAGGGCAGAGAAATCAAGGGCAAAAATCAAAAAGGGCCACATTACAACATAATTCTAAAAGGACAAAAGAGAGTTAAAAAAACAAGCCTGAAGGCTATGAGTCTCAATTCGAGGAGCTTTCGTAATAAGGTGGATGAGTTGACTGCGCAAATAGCTGTTAACGGATATGATGTAATTGGGATTACGGAGATATGGCTCCAAGGTAACCAAGGCTGGGAACTCCACATCCAGGGGTATTCAATATTCAGGAAGGACAGACAGGAAAGAAAAGGAGGTGGGGTAGCTTTACTGGAGATTAACGCAATAGTAAGGAAGGACATTAGCGTGGATGATGTGGAATCTATATGCATTGAGCTGCGAAACACCAAAGGGCAGAAAACATTGGTGGGAGTTGTGTACAGACCACCAAACAGTAGTAGGGAGGTTGGGGATGGCATCAAACAGGAAATTAGGGATGCATGCAATAAGGGTACAGCAGTTATCATGGGTAACTTTAATCTACATATTGATTGGGCTAACCAAACTGGTAGCAATACTGTGGAGGAAGAGTTTCTGGAGTGTATAATGGATGGTTTTCTAGACCAATATGTTGAGGAACCATAGAAACATAGAAACATAGAAAAATAGGTGCAGGAGTAGGCCATTCGGCCCTTCTAGCCTGCACCGCCATTCAATGAGTTCATGGCTGAACATGCAACTTCAGTACCCCATTCCTGCTTTCTCGCCATACCGCTTGATCCCCCTAGTAGTAAGGACTTCATCGAACTCCTTTTTGAATATATTTAGTGAATTGGCCTCAACAACTTTCTGTGGTAGAGAATTCCACAGGTTCACCACTCTCTGGGTGAAGAAGTTTCTCCTCATCTCGGTCCTAAATGGCTTACCCCTTATCCTTAGACTGTGACCCCTGGTTCTGGACTTCCCCAACATTGGGAACATTCTTCCTGCATCTAACCTGTCTGAACCCATCAGAATTTTAAACGTTTCTATGAGGTCCCCTCTAGAGGTCCCAACTAGAGAGCAGGCCATTCTGGACTGGGTCTTGTGTAATGAGAGAGGATTAATTAGCAATCTGTTGGGGAAGAGTGGCCATAATATGGCAGAATTCTTTATTAAAATGGAGAGTGACACAGTTAATTCAGAGACTAGGGACCTGAACTTCAAGAAAGGAAACTTCGACTGTATGAGAAGTGAATTTGCTAGGATAGACTGGAGAATGATACTTAAGGGGTTGATGGTGGCAGACATTTAAATATCACATGGATGAACATGGATGAACAACAACAATTGTACATCCCTGTGTGTGTCGTAAGAATAAAAAAGGGAAGGTGGCTCAACCGTGGCTAACAAGGGAAATTAGGGAGAGTGTTAAATCCAAGGAAGAGGCATATAAATTGGTCTTAAAAAGCAGCAAACCTGAGGACTGGGAGAAATTTAGAATTCAGCAGAGGAGGACAAAGGGTTTAATTAGGATGGGGAAAATAGAGTATGATAGTAAGCTTGCAGGGAACATAAAAACTGACTGCAAAAGCTTCTACAGATATATGAAGAAAAAAAGATTAGTGAAGACTAATGTAGGTCCCTTGCAGTCAGAATCAGGTGAATTCATAATGGGGAACAAGGAAATGGCAGACCAATTGAACAAATACTTTGGTTCTGTCTTCACCAAGGAAGACACGAATAACCTTCCGAAAATACTGGGGGACCGAGGGTCTAGCGAGAAGGGGGAACTGAGGGAAAGCCTTATTAGTCAGGAAATAGTGTTAGGAAAATTGAAGGGACTGAAGGCCGATAAATCCCCAGGACCTGATAGTCTGCATCCCAGAGTACTTAAGGAAGTGGCCCTAGAAATAGTAGATGCATTGGTGGTCATTTTCCAACATTCCATAGATACTGGTTCAGTTCCTATGGATTGGAGAGTAGCTAATGTAACCCCATTTTTTAAAAAAGGAGGGAGAGAGAAAACAGAGAATTATAGACCGGTTAGCCTGACATCAGTAGTGGGGAAAATGCTGGAATCAATTATTAAAGATGTAACAGCAGCGCATTTGGAAAGCAGTGACAGGATCGGTCCAAGTCAGCATGGATTTATGAAAGGGAAATCATGCTTGACAAATCTTCTGGAATTTTTTGAGGATGTAACTAGTAGAGTGGACAAGGGAGAACCAATGGATGTGGTATATTTGGACTTTCAAAAGGCTTTTGACAAGTCCCACACAAGAGTTTAGTGTGCAAAATTAAAACACATGGTATTGGGGATAATGTATTGACGCAGATAGAGAACTGGTTGGCAGGCAGGAAGCAAAGAGTGGGAATAAACGGGTTCTTTTCAAAATGGCAGGCAGTGACACGTGGAGTGCCGCAAGGTTCAGTGCTAGAACCCCGGCTATTTACAATATACATTATTGATTTAGAGGAAGGAATTGAATGCAATATCTCCAAGTTTGCAGATGGCGCTAAGCTGGGTGGCAGTGTGAGCTGTGAGGAGGACGTTAAGAGGCTGCAGGGTGACTTGGACAGGTTAGGTGAGTGGGCAAACGCATGGCAGATGCAGGATAATGTGGATAAATGTGAGGTTATCCACTTTGGTGGCAAAAACAGGAAGGCAGATTATTATCTGAATGGTGACAGATTAGTAAAAGGGGAGGTGCAACGAGACCTGGGTGTCATGGTACATCAGTCATTGAAGGTAGGCATGCAGGTACAGCGGGCAGTAAAGATAACAAATGGCATGTTAGCCTTCATAGCGAGGGGATTTGAGTATAGGAGCAAGGAGGTCTTACTGCAGTTGTTCAGGGCCTTGGTAAGACCACACCTTGATTATTGTGTACAGTTTGGTGTCCTAATCTGAGGAAGGACATTCTTGCTATTGAGGGAGTGCAGCGAAGGTTCACCAGACTGATTCCCGGGTTGGCAGGACTGACATATGAAGAAAGATTGGATCGACTAGGCTTATATTCACTGGAATTTAGAAGTATGAGTGGGGATCTCGTAGAAACATGTAAAATTCTGATGGGATTGGACCGGTTTGATACAGGAAGAATGTTCCCGATGTTGGGGAAGTCCAGAACCAGGCGCCACAGTCTAAGGATAAGGCGTAAGCCATTTAGGACCAAGATGAGGAGAAACTTCTTCGCTCAGAGAATTGTGAACCTGTGGAATTCTCTACCACAGAAAGTTGTTGAAGCCAGTTCGTTAGATATATTCACAAGGGAGTTAGATGTGACCCTTACGGCTAAAGGGATCAAGGGGTATGGAGAGAAAGCAGGAATGGGGTACTGAAGTTGCATGATCAGCCATGATCATATTGAATGGTGGTGCATGCTCGAAGGGCCGAGTGGCCGACTCCTGCACCTATTTTCGATGTTCTATTTTTATGTACTGCCTTCCTCCCTCCCCAGCCAAGTTCCTGACCTCCTCCCCCCAGCCTGTGCCCGACCTCCTTTTCCCAGCCCAAATTCCTGCCCCCGCTTCCCCATGCCCAAGTTCACGCGTTCCTCCCTCCCCAGCCCAAGAAGCTGACCTCCACCACCGCACACCCCAGATCAAGTTCCTGATCTCCTCTCCACATCCGAAATTCCTGACCTCCTCCCCTCAGCCCAAGTTCCTGACCTCCTCCAACATGCCTGTTCCTTTCCTCCTCCCCCCAGCGCAAGTTCCTGCCTTCCTCCCTCCTCAGCCCAATTTGTGACCTCCTCCCCACAGCCCAATTTCCTGATCTCCCCGCAGCTGAAGTTCTTGACCTCCTCCCCCCTGTCAGTTCCTCCCGCCGCCCCCCAGCACAGGTTCCTAACTTCCTCCCCCAGCCCAAGTTCTTGACCTCCTCCATCCAGCCCAAGTTCCTGACCTGCTCCACCCATCCCCTTTCTGACCTCTTCCCATCAGCTTGTTCCTGACCTCCCACCCGCCCCCAGTCCAGGTTTCTGACTTCCCCGCAGCCCAAGTTCCTGACCTCCTCCCACCAGCCTAAGTTCCTGACCAACTCCCCCGAAGCCCAAATTCCTGATCTCCTCCCCGCATCCGAAGTTGCTGACGTCTTCCCCCAGCCTAAGTTCCTGACCTCCTCCCCCCTGTCCAAATGACTAACCTCCGACCCGCAAAGCAAGTTCCTGACCTCCTTCCTCCAGCCCGTTCCTGACCTCCTCCCATCAGCCTGTTCCTGACCTCCTCCCTCCAGCCCATTCCTGATCTCCTCCCCCCAGTCTGTTCCTGACCTCCTCCCCCCAGTCTGTTCCTGACCTCCTCCCCCCAGTCTGTTCCTGACCTCCTCCCTCCAGCCCGTTCCTGACCTCCTCCCCCCAGCCCCAGTGCCTGATCTCCTTCCCCCAGCCTAAATGCCACAACTCCTTTCCCCAGCCCAAATTCCTGATTCACTGCCCCCCCTTGCTCTGAACGCAAGTTCATGCCTTCCTCCCTCCCCAGCCCGAGAACCTCACCTCCACCGCCCCCTCCTCCCCAGCACAATTCCTGACCTCCTCCCCCAAGCCCAAGTTTCTGACCTCCTCAACTGAGCCCAAGTTCGTGACCTCCTCCCCGCAGCCCAAGTTCCTGCCCCACAGACCCCTACCCCGGCCCGTGCCAAGTACCTGCCTTGCTTCCTCCCTAGCCCAAAGACCTGAACTAATTACCCCCACCCTCCAGCCCAGGTTGCTGACCTCCTCCCCCCAGCCCACATTCCTGACCTCCTCCCCGCTGCCCAATTTCCTGGCCTCCGCCCCCAGTCAAAGTTCCTGACCTCGTCCCCACAGCACAAGCTCCTGACCTCCTCCCCACAGCCTTACTTCAGGAACCATGCCCGTTCCTGACCTCCTCGCCCCCAGTTAGTTCCTTTCCCCCGGACACCCCAGCACAAGTTCCTGACCTCCTCCCCCAGCCCAAGTTCGTGACCTCCTCCCCACCGTCCAAATGACGAACCTCCTCCCCACTGCCCAAAAACCTGACCTTCTCCCCCCCACCTCCCAGCATAAGTTCCTGACCTCTTCCCCGCAACTCAGGTTCCTGACCTCCTCCCCGCAACCCAGGTTCCTGACCTCCTCCCCGAGCCCAATTGTCTGACATCCTCCCACCAGCCGAAGTACCCAAACTCCTTTCCCCAGCCGAAATTCCTGACTCACTGCCTCCCCCGGCCCCGTGCCCAAGTTACTGCCTTCCTCCCTCCCCAGCCCAAGAACCTGACCTGCACCGGCCCCCCTCCCCAGCCAAAGTTCCTGAACTCCTCTCCCAGCCCAAGTCCCTGACCTCCTCCCGGCAGCCTAGGTTCCTGACCTTCTCCCCTCAGCCCAAGTTCCTGCCTTCCTCCCACCCCAGCACAAGAACCTGAACTCCTCCCCCACCGCAACCCAATTCTTAACCTCCTCGCCCCAGCCCGTGCCCAACCTCCTTTCCACAGCCCAAATTCCTACCCCGTAACCCCCACCCCATGCCCAAGTATCTTCCTTCCTCCCACCCCAGCCCAAGATCCTGACCTCCTCCCACCTGTTCCCCAAATCACGTTCCTGACCTCTAGCCCCGAGCCCAAGTTCCTGACCTCCTCCCCTCAGGCCAAGTTCCCGACCTACTCATCCTCCAGCCTAAGTGCCGTACTCCATTCCCCAGCCCAAATTCCTGCCCCACTGCACCCACCCGCCACATGCCCAAGAACCTCACCTCCACTGCCCACTCCGCTGAGCCCAAGTTCCTGACCTCCTCCCTATCCAGCCCAAGTTCCTGACCTCCTCCCCCCAGCCCAAGATCCTGACCTCCACCGGCCCAAATGCTCGACCTCCATTCCCCAGCCCAAACTTCTGCCCCACTGCCCCCGCCGCCCCATTCCCCGAGTTCCTGCCTTCCACCCTCCCAAGCCCAAGAACCTGACCTCCACTGCCGCCCCCTCCGCAGCCCATGTTCCCGATCTCCTCCCCCCAGCCCAAACTCCTAACCTCCTTCCCCCAGCCCAAGTTCGTGACGTCCTCCCCACAATCCAATTTCCTGAACTCCTCCCCTGAGCCCAAATTTCTGTCCTCCTCCGCCTAGCCCAAATTCCTGACCTCCTGGCCCCAGCCCACGATCCTGACCTCCCCCCAGCCCAAGTTCCTGACCTCCTCTCCCCAGCACAAATTCCTGCCCCACTTCCCACCTCATCTCATGCCCACGTTGCTGCCTTCCTCCCTCCCCAGCCCGAGCCTGACCTCTCTTACCCCTCCCACCAAGCCATGTTCCTGAACTCCACCCCCCCAGCCCATGTTCCTAACCTCCTCCCTCCAGCCCATGTTCCTGACCTTCACACTCAGTACAAGTTCCTGACCACTTTCCCACAGACTCAAGGACCGATGTCCATTCCCCAGCTAAATTCCTGCCTTCCTGCCGTCCCCGCCGCACCGTGCCCAAGTTCCTACCTTCCTCCCTCCCCAGCCCAAATACCTGACCGCCACCTCCCCCTCCCCCCAGCCCAAGTTACTGACCTCGTTCCCCAGCACAAGGTCCTGACCTCCTGCCGCATCCCACCTCGCCACATGCTCAAGTTTCTGTCTCTTTCCCTCCCCACCCCATGAACCTGACCTCCTCTACCCCTCTACCAGCCCAATTTCTTGACCTCCTCCCCTAGACCAAGTGCCCGACCTCCTTTCCCTAGCCCAACGTCCTGCCCCAATGCCACCCCACCCCATCTCCCAATGGCAGGAAACTGACCTCCTGCCCCTCACCCCCAGCCAAGTTCCTCACCTCCACCCCCCTGCCCAAGTTCATGATCTGCTCTCCCCAGCCCAAGTTCCTGACCTCCACCCCCCTGCCCAAGTTTCTGACCGACTCCCCCCAGCCCAACTTCCTGCCCCACTGCCCACCCCCTGCACCATGCCCAAATTCCTGACTTCCTCCCTCCCCAGCCCAAGAACCTGACCTCCTCCACACCTCACCCCTGCCCAAGTTCCTGACCTCCTCCACCCAGCCCAAGTTCCTGACCTCCTCCACCCAGCACAAGTTCCTGACCTCTTCCCACCAGCCCATGTAAATAACTTCCTCCCCACAGCCCAAGTTCCTGACCTCCTATACCCTGCCCAAGTTCCTGACCTCCTCCCCCACCACTCCAGCCCTAGTTGCTGACCTCTTTCCCCCAGGCCAAGTTCCTAACCTCCTCGCCCCATCCTAAGTTCCTGACCTCCTCCCCGCAGCCCATGTTCCTGACCCCCTCCCCCCAGACTAAGTTCCTAACTTACTCTCCCGAGCCCACTCCTGATCTCCACCCCCCCAGCTCAAGTTCCTGACCTCCGCTCAGCCCAAATTACTGACCTCCTACCCCCAGTCCACATTCCTGACCTCCATCCACCAGCCCAGGTTCCTGACCTCGTCCCGCCAACCCAGCTCCCTGACCTCCTCCCCCAACCCATGTTCCTTAGCTGCTCCCTCCCCGACCCAAGAACCTGACCTCCAACCCGCTGCCCCCAGCGTAAATTCCTGACCTCCTCCCCGCAGTTCAAGTTCCTGACCTCATCTCCCCAGTCCAAGTTCCTGACCTCCTCCCCCCAGTCCAAGTTCCTGACCTCCTCCCCCCAGTCCAAGTTCCTGACGTCCTCCCCCCAGTCCAAGTTCCTGACCTCCTCCCCCCAGTCCAAGTTCCTAACAGCCTCCACCCAGCCCAAGGTCCTGATCTCCTCCCCCCAGTCCAAGTTCCTGACCTCCTATACCCTGCCCAAGTTCCTGACCTCCTCCCCCACCACTCCAGCCCTAGTTGCTGACCTCTTTCCCCCAGGCCAAGTTCCTAACCTCCTCGCCCCATCCTAAGTTCCTGACCTCCTCCCCGCAGCCCATGTTCCTGACCCCCTCCCCCCAGACTAAGTTCCTAACTTACTCTCCCGAGCCCACTCCTGATCTCCAACCCCCAGCTCAAGTTCCTGACCTCCGCTCAGCCCAAATTACTGACCTCCTACCCCCAGTCCACATTCCTGACCTCCATCCACCAGCCCAGGTTCCTGACCTCGTCCCGCCAACCCAGCTCCCTGACCTCCTCCCCCAACCCATGTTCCTTAGCTGCTCCCTCCCCGACCCAAGAACCTGACCTCCAACCCGCTGCCCCCAGCGTAAATTCCTGACCTCCTCCCCCCAGTTCAAGTTCCTGACCTCATCTCCCCAGTCCAAGTTCCTGACCTCCTCCCCCCAGTCCAAGTTCCTGACCTCCTCCCCCCAGTCCAAGTTCCTGACGTCCTCCCCCCAGTCCAAGTTCCTGACCTCCTCCCCCCAGTCCAAGTTCCTAACAGCCTCCACCCAGCCCAAGGTCCTGATCTCCTCCCCCCAGTCCAAGTTCCTGACCTCCCCCAGTCCAAGTTCCTGACCTCCTCCCCCACCACTCCAGCCCTAGTTGCTGACCTCTTTCCCCCAGGCCAAGTTCCTAACCTCCTCGCCCCATCCTAAGTTCCTGACCTCCTCCCCGCAGCCCATGTTCCTGACCCCCTCCCCCCAGACTAAGTTCCTAACTTACTCTCCCGAGCCCACTCCTGATCTCCACCCCCCCAGCTCAAGTTCCTGACCTCCGCTCAGCCCAAATTACTGACCTCCTCCCCCCAGTCCACATTCCTGACCTCCATCCACCAGCCCAGGTTCCTGACCTCGTCCCGCCAACCCAGCTCCCTGACCTCCTCCCCCAACCCATGTTCCTTAGCTGCTCCCTCCCCGACCCAAGAACCTGACCTCCAACCCGCTGCCCCCAGCGTAAATTCCTGACCTCCTCCCCCCAGTTCAAGTTCCTGACCTCATCTCCCCAGTCCAAGTTCCTGACCTCCTCCCCCCAGTCCAAGTTCCTGACCTCCTCCCCCCAGTCCAAGTTCCTGACGTCCTCCCCCCAGTCCAAGTTCCTGACCTCCTCCCCCCAGTCCAAGTTCCTAACAGCCTCCACCCAGCCCAAGGTCCTGATCTCCTCCCCCCAGTCCAAGTTCCTGACCTCCCCCAGTCCAAGTTCCTGACCTCCTCCCCCACCACTCCAGCCCTAGTTGCTGACCTCTTTCCCCCAGGCCAAGTTCCTAACCTCCTCGCCCCATCCTAAGTTCCTGACCTCCTCCCCGCAGCCCATGTTCCTGACCCCCTCCCCCCAGACTAAGTTCCTAACTTACTCTCCCGAGCCCACTCCTGATCTCCACCCCCCCAGCTCAAGTTCCTGACCTCCGCTCAGCCCAAATTACTGACCTCCTCCCCCCAGTCCACATTCCTGACCTCCACCCACCAGCCCAGGTTCCTGACCTCGTCCCGCCAACCCAGCTCCCTGACCTCCTCCCCCAACCCATGTTCCTTAGCTGCTCCCTCCCCTACCCAAGAACCTGACCTCCACCCTGCTGCCCCCTGCGTAAGTTCCTGACCTCCTCCCCCCAGTTCAAGTTCCTGACCTCATCTCCCTAGTCCAAGTTCCTGACCTCCTCCCCCCAGTCCAAGTTCCTGACCTCCTCCCCCCAGTCCAAGTTCCTGACGTCCTCCCCGCAGTCCAAGTTCCTGACCTCCTCCCCACAGTCCAAGTTCCTAACAGCCTCCACCCAGCCCAAGTTCCTGATCTCCTCCCCCCAGTCCAAGTTCCGAACAGCCTCCCCCCAGTCCAGGTTCCTGACCTCCTCCCCACAGTCCAAGTTCCTGACCTCCTCCCCCAGTCCAAATTCCTGACCTCCTCCCCCAGTCCAAGTTCATGACCTCCTCCCCCCAGTTCAAGTTCCTGACCTCCTCCCCCCAGTCCAAGTTCCTGACAGCCTTCCCCCAGCCCAAGTTCCTGACCTCCTCCCCCCAGTCCAAGTTCTTGACCTCCTCGCCCCAGTCCAAGTTCCTAACAGCCTCCCCCCAGCCCAAGTTCCTGACCTCCTCCCGGCAGTCCAAGTTCCTGACCTCCTCCCGGCAGTCCAAGTTCCTGACCTCCTCCCCCCAGTCCAAGTTCCTGACCTCCTCCCCCCAGTCCAAGTTCCTGACCTCCTCCCCCAGTCCAAGTTCCTGACCTCCTCCCCCAGTCCAAGTTCCTGACCTCCTCCCCCCAGTCCAAATTCCTGACCTCCTCCCCCAGTCCAAGTTCCTGACCTCCTCCCCCAAGTCCAAGTTCCTAACAGCCTCCCCGCTATCCAAGTTCCTGACCTCCTCCCCCCATTCCAAGTTTCTGACCTCCTCCCCCCAGTCCAAGTTCCGTACAGTCCCCCCAGTCCAAGTTCCTGACCTCCTCCCCCCAGTCCAAATTCCTGACCTCCTCCCCCCAGTCCAAGTTCCTGACCTCCTCCCCCAGTCCAAGTTCCTGATCTCCTCCCCCCAGTCCAAATTCCTGACCTCCTCCCCCAGTCCAAGTTCCTGACCTCCTCCCCCCAGTCCAAGTTCCTGACCTCCTCCCCCAGTCCAAGTTCCTGACCTCCTCCCCCCAGACTAAGTTCCTAACTTACTCTCCCGAGCCCACTCCTGATCTCCACCCCCCCAGCTCAAGTTCCTGACCTCCGCTCAGCCCAAATTACTGACCTCCTCCCCCCAGCCCACATTCCTGACCTCCACCCACCAGCCCAGGTTCCTGACCTCGTCCCGCCAACCCAGCTCCCTGACCTCCTCCCCCAACCCATGTTCCTTAGCTGCTCCCTCCCCTACCCAAGAACCTGACCTCCACCCTGCTGCCCCCAGCGTAAGTTCCTGACCTCCTCCCCCCAGTTCAAGTTCCTGACCTCATCTCCCTAGTCCAAGTTCCTGACCTCCTCCCCCCAGTCCAAGTTCCTGACCTCCTCCCCCCAGTCCAAGTTCCTGACGTCCTCCCCGCAGTCCAAGTTCCTGACCTCCTCCCCACAGTCCAAGTTCCTAACAGCCTCCACCCAGCCCAAGTTCCTGATCTCCTCCCCCCAGTCCAAGTTCCTGACCTCCCCCAGTCCAAGTTCCTGACCTCCTCCCTCCAGCCTAAGTTCCTGACCTCCTCCCCGCAGTCCATGTTTCTGACCTCCTCCCCCCAGTCCAAGTTCCGAACAGCCTCCCCCCAGTCCAAGTTCCTGACCTCCTCCCCACAGTCCAAGTTCCTGACCTCCTCCCCCAGTCCAAGTTCCTGACCTCCTCCCCCCAGTCCAAGTTCCTGACCTCCTCCCCCAGTCCAAGTTCCTGACCTCCTCCCCCAGTCCAAGTTCCTGACCTCCTCCCCCAGTCCAAGTTCCTGACCTCCTCCCCCCAGTCCAAGTTCCTGACCTCCTCCCCCCAGTCCAAGTTCCTGACCTCCTCCCCCAGTCCAAGTTCCTGACCTCCTCCCCCAGTCCAAGTTCCTAACAGCTTCCCCGCTATCCAATTTCCTGACCTCCTCCCCCCAGCCAAATTTCCTGACCTTCTCCCACCAACCAAAGTTCCTGACCTTCTCCTGCCAGCATAAGCTCCTGACCTCCTCCCCCAGCCCATGTTCCTGGACTCCTCCCTCCAGCCCAAGAAGCTGACTTTCACCCCGCCGATCCGCAGCCCAAGTTCATGACCTCATGTCCCCCAGGCCAAACTCCTGGCCTCCTCCCCACGGCCCAAGTACCTGACCTCCTTTTCCCAACCCAAATTCCTGCCCCACTGCCCCCCGCCCCCACCGCCCAGTGCCCAAGTTCCTGCCTTCGTCCCTCCCCAGCACAGGTTCCTGACCTCCTCCCCCCAGTCCAAGTTCCTGACCTCCTCCCACCAGCCCACATTTCTGACGTCCTCCCCGCAGCCCAAAATCCAGACCTTCTCCTGCCAGCCCAAGTTCCTGACCTCCTCCCCCCAGCCCAATTTCCTGACCTCTCCCCCTGATCCCACATTGCTGACCTGTTCCCCCAGCCCAATTTCCTGATCTCCTCCGCCAACCCAAGTTCCTGACCTCCTCTCCCCAGCCCACATTCCTGATCTCCTCCCCGCAGCCCAAGTTACTGACCTTCTCCCGGACGTCCAAGTTTCTGACCAGCTCCCTCCAGCCCAAGTTCTAGACCTCCTCCCCCACCCCAATTCCTGACCTCCTACCTGCAGCCCAAGTTCCTGACCTACTCCCCCCCGCGAACCCAATTTCTGACCTCCTCCCCACAGCCCAAGTTCCTAACCTCCCCCCCGCAGGCAAAGTGCCAGACCTCCTTTCCCCAGCTCAAATTCCTGCCCCCGCCTCCCCATGCCCAAGTTCACAGGTTCCTCGCTCCCCAGCCCAAGAAGCTGACCTCCACCATTGCACCCCCAGATCAAGTTCCAGATCTCTTCTCCACATCTGAAGTTCCTGACCTTCTCCCCTCAGCCGAAGTTCTTGCCTTCCTCCCTCCTTAGCCCAAGAACTTGAACTCCTCCCCCGACGCAGCCCAATTTGAGACCTCCTCCACCCAGCCCGTTCTTGACCTCCTCCCCCCAGCCCAAGTTCCTGACCTCCTGTCCCCTGCCCAAGTTCCCGACCTCCTTTCGCCAGCCTAAATTCCTGCCCCACTGTCACCCAGCCTCATGCCCACGTTGCTACCTTCCTCCCTCCCCAGCCCAAGAACCGGACCTCCTCCCCCGCCACCACCCCAGCCCAAGTTCCTGACCTCCTCCCCCCCCAGCCCAATTGCCTGACCTCCTCCCACCCAGCCCAAGTTCCTGACCCCCTCCCCCCAGGCTAAGTTCCTAACTTACTCTCCCGAGCCCATTCCTGATCTCCACACCCCAGCTCAATTTCCTGACTTCCGCTCAGCCCAAATTACTGACCTCCTCCCGCCAGCCCAGATTCCTGACCTCCACCACCAGCCCAGGTTCCTGACCTCGTCCCGCCAACCCAGCTTCCTGACCTCCTCCCCCAACCCATGTTCCTTAGCTGCTCCCTCCCCAACCCAAGAACCTGACCTCCACCCCGCTGCCCCCAGTCCAAGTTCCTGACCTCCTCCCCACAGTCCAAGTTCCTGACGTCCTCCCCCCAGTCCAAGTTCCTGACCTCCTCCCCCCAGTCCAAGTTCCTGACCTCCTCCCACCAGCCCAGTTTCCTGACCTCTCCCCCTGATCCCACATTGCTGACCTGTTCCCCCAGCCCAATTTCCTGACCTCCTCCGCCAACCCAAGTTCCTGACCTCCTCCCCCCAGCCCACATTCCTGATCTCCTCCCCGCAGCCCAAGTTACTGACCTTCTCCCGGACGTCCAAGTTCCTGACCAGCTCCCTCCAGCCCAAGTTCTAGACCTCCTCCCCCACCCCAATTCCTGACCTCCTACCTGCAGCCCAAGTTCCTGACCGACTCCCCCACTGACCCCAATTCCTGACCTCCTCCCCACAGCCCAAGTTCCTAACCTCCCCCCCGCAGGCAAAGTGCCAGACCTCCTTTCCCCAACTCAAATTCCTGCCCCCGCCTCCCCATGCCCAAGTTCACAGGTTCCTCGCTCCCCAGCCCAAGAAGCTGACCTCCACCATTGCACCCCCAGATCAAGTTCCAGATCTCTTCTCCACATCTGAAGTTCCTGACCTTCTCCCCTCAGCCGAAGTTCTTGCCTTCCTCGCTCCTTAGCCCAAGAACTTGAACTCCTCCCCCGACGCAGCCCAATTTGAGACCTCCTCCACCCAGCCCGTTCTTGACCTCCTCCCCCCAGCCCAAGTTCCTGACCTCCTGACCCCTGCCCAAGTTCCCGACCTCCTTTCGCCAGCCTAAATTCCTGCCCCACTGTCACCCAGCCTCATGCCCACGTTGCTACCTTCCTCCCTCCCCAGCCCAAGAACCGGACCTCCTCCCCCGCCACCACCCCAGCCCAAGTTCCTGACCTCCTCCCCACCCAGCCCAAGTGCCTGACCTCCTCCCCCCCAGCCCAAATTCCTGACCTCCTCCCCGCCAGCCCAAGTTCCTGACCTCCTCCACCGGCCCACGTGCTCGACCTCCATTCCCCAGCCCAAACTTCTGCCCCACTGCCCCCACTGCCCCATTCCCCGAGTTCCTGCCTTCCACCCTCCCCAGCCCAAGAACCTGACCTCCACTGCCGCCCACTTCGCAGCCCATGTTCCCGATCTCCTCCCCCCAGCCCAAGCTCCTGACCTCCTTCCCCCAGTCCAATTTACTGACGTCCTCCCCACAATCCAATTTCCTGAACTCCTCCCCTGAGCCCAAACTTCTGTCCTCCTCCTCCTAGCCCAAAATCCTGACCTTCTGACCTCTCCCCAGCCCAAGTTCCTGACCTCCTCTCCCCAGCACATATTCCTGCCCCACTTCCCACCCCATCTCATGCCCACGTTGCTGCCTTCCTCCCTCCCCAGCCCAAGAGCCTGACCCCTCTTACCCCTCCCACCAAGCCATGTTCCTGAACTCCACCCCCCAGCCCATGTTCCTAACCTACTCCCTGCACAAGGTCCTGACCTTCACACTCAGTACAAGTTCCTGACCACCTTCCCACAGACTCAAGGACCGATGTCCATTCCCCAGCTAAATTCCTGCCTTCCTGCCGTCCCCGCCGCACCGTGCCCAAGTTCCTACCTTCCTCCCTCCCTAGCCCAAATACCTGACCGCCACCTCCCCCTCCCCCCAGCCCAAGTTACTGACCTCGTTCCCCAGCACAAGGTCCTGACCTCCTGCCGCATCCCACCTCGCCACATGCTCAAGTTTCTGTCTCTTTCCCTCCCCACCCCATGAACCTGGCCTCCTCTACCCCTCCTACCAGCCCAATTTCTTGACCTCCTCCCCCTAGACCAAGTGCCCGACCTCCTTTCCCTAGCCCAACGTCCTGCCCCAATGCCCCCGACCCCGTCTCCCAACGGCAGGAAACTGACCTCCTGCCCCTCACCCCCCAGCCAAGTTCCTCACCTCCACCCCCTTGCCCAAGTTCTTGATCTACTCTCCCCAGCCCAAGTTCCTGACCTCCACCCCCCTGCCCAAGTTTCTGACCGACTCCCCCCAGCCCAACTTCCTGCCCACCCCCTGCACCATGCCCAAATTCCTGACTTCCTCCCTCCCCAGCCCAAGAACCTGACCTTCTCTACATCTCACCCCTGCCCAAGTTCCTGACCTCCTCCACCCAGCCCAAGTTTCTGACCTCCTCCACCCAGCACAAGTTCCTGACCTATTCCCACCAGCCCATGTAAATAACTTCCTCCCCATAGCCCAAGTTCCTGACCTCCAAAACTCTGCCCAAGTTCCTGACCTCCTCCCCCACCACTCCAGCCCTAGTTGCTGACCTCTTTCCCCCAGGCCAAGTTCCTAACCTCCTCGCCCCATCCTAAGTTCCTGACCTCCTCCCCGCAGCCCATGTTCCTGACCCCCTCCCCACAGACTAAGTTCCTAACTTACTCTCCCGAGCCCATTCCTGATCTCCACACCCCAGCTCAATTTCCTGACCTCCGCTCAGCCCAAATTACTGACCTCCTCCCGCCAGCCCAGATTCCTGACCTCCACCACCAGCCCAGGTTCCTGACCTCTTCCCGCCAACCCAGCTTCCTGACCTCCTCCCCCAACCCATGTTCCTTAGCTGCTCCCTCCCCAACCCAAGAACCTGACCTCCACCCCGCTGCCCCCAGTCCAAGTTCCTGACCTCCTCCCCACAGTCCAAGTTCCTGATCTCCTCCCCCCAGTCCAAGTTCCTGACCTCCTCCCCCCAGTCCAAGTTCCTGACCTCCTCCCCCCAGCCAAATTTCCTGACCTTCTCCCATCAACCAAAGTTCCTGACCTTATCCTGCCAGGACAAGAACCTGACCTTCACCCCGCCGATCCGCAGCCCAAGTTCATGACCTCATGTCCCCCAGGCCAAACCCCTGGCCTCCTCCCCATGGCCCAATTACCTGACCTCCTTTTCCCAACCCAAATTCCTGCCCCACTGCCCCCCGCCCCCACCGCCCAGTGCCCAAGTTCCTGCCTTCGTCCCTCCCCAGCACAAGTTCCTGACCTCCTCCCCCCAGTCCAAGTTCCTGACCTCCTCCCACCAGCCCACATTTCTGACGTACTCCCCGCAGCCCAAAATCCAGACCTTCTCCTGCCAGCCCAAGTTCCTGACCTCCTCCCCCAGCCCAGTTTCCTGACCTCTCCCCCTGATCCCACATTGCTGACCTGTTCCCCCAGCCCAATTTCCTGACCTCATCCGCCAACCCAAGTTCCTGACTTCCTCCCCCCAGCCCACATTCCTGACCAGCTCCCTCCAGCCCAAGTTCTTGACCTCCTCCCCCACCCCAATTCATGACCTCCTACCTGCAGCCCAAGTTCCTGACCTACTCCCCCCCCCCGACCCCAATTCCTGACCTCCTCCCCACAGCCCAAGTTCCTAACCTCCCCACCGCAGGCAAAGTGCCAGACCTCCTTTCCCCAGCTCAAATTCCTGCCCCTGCCTCCCCATGCCCAAGTTCACAGGTTCCTCGCTCCCCAGCCCAAGAAGCTGACCTCCACCATTGCACCCCCAGATCAAGTTCCTGACCTCCTCCCCTCAGCCGAAGTTCCTGCCTTCCTCCTTCCTTAGCCCAAGAACTTGAACTCCTCCCCCCACGCAGCCGAATTTGAGACCTCCTCCACCCAGCCCGTTTTTGACCTCCTCCCCCCAGCCCAAGTTCCTGACCTCCTGTCCCCTGCCCAAGTTCCCGACCTCCTTTCGCCAGCCTAAATTCCTGCCCCACTGTCACCCAGCCTCATACCCACGTTGCTACCTTCCTCCCTCCCCAGCCCAAGAACCGGACCTCCTCCCCCGCCACCACCCCAGCCCAAATTCCTGACCTCCTCACCCCCCAGCCCAATTGCCTGACCTCCTCCACCGGCCCAAGTGCTCGACCTCCATTCCCCAGCCCAAACTTCTGCCCCACTGCCCCCGCCGCCCCATTCCCCAAGTTCCTACCTTCCTCCCTCCCCAGCCCAAATACCTGACCGCCACCTCCCCCTCCCCCCAGCCCAAGTTACTGACCTCGTTCCCCAGCACAAGGTCCTGACCTCCTGCCGCATCCCACCTCACCACATGCTCAAGTTTCTGTCTCTTTCCCTCCCCACCCCATGAACCTGACCTCCTCTACCACTCCTACCAGCCCAATTTGTTGACCTCCTCCCCCTAGATCAAGTGCCCGACCTCCTTTCCCTAGCCCAACGTCCTTCCCCAATGCCCCCGACCCTGTCTCCCAACGGCAGGAAACTGACCTCCTGCCCCTCACCCCCCAGCCAAGTTCCTCACCTCCACCCCCCTGCCCAAGTTCTTGATCTACTCTCCACAGCCCAAGTTCCTGACCTCCACCCCCCTGCCCAAGTTCCTGACCGACTCCCGCCAGCCCACCTTCCTGCCCCACTGCCCACCTCCTGCACCATGCCCAAGTTCCTGACCTCCTCCCCCACCACTCCAGCCCTAGTTGCTGACCTCTTTCCCCCAGGCCAAGTTCCTAACCTCCTCGCCCCATCCTAAGTTCCTGACCTCCTCCCCGCAGCCCATGTTCCTGACTCCCTCCCCCCAGACTAAGTTCCTAACTTACTCTCCCGAGCCCATTCCTGATCTCCACCCCCCAGCACAAATTACTGACCTCCTCCCCCCAGCCCACACTCCTGACCTCCACCCACCAGCCCAGGTTCCTGACCTCGTCCCGCCAACCCAGTTTCCAGACCTCCTCCCCCAACCCATGTTCCTTAGCTGCTCCCTCCTCAACCCAAGAACCTGACCTCCACCCTGCTGCCCCCAGCGTAAGTTCCTGACCTCCTCCCCCCAGTCCAAGTTCCTGACCTCCTCCCCCCAGTCCAAGTTCCTGACCTCCTCCCCCCAGTCCAAGTTCCTGACCTCCTCCCATCAGTCCAAGTTCCTGACCTCCTCCCCGCAGTCCAAGTTCCTGACCTCCTCCCCCCAGTCCAAGTTCCTGACCTCCTCCCCCCAGCCCAAGTTCCTGACCTCCTCCCCCCAGTCCAAGTTCCTGACCTCCTCCCCCCAGTCCAAGTTCCTGACCTCCTCCCCCCAGTCCAAGTTCCTGACAACCTCCCCCCAGCACAAGTTCCTCACAGCCTCCCCCCAGTCCAAGTTCCTGACCTCCTCCCCCTAGTCCACGTTCCTGACCTCCTCCCCAAGTCCAAGTTCCTGACCTCCTCCCCCCAGTCCAAGTTCCTGACCTCCTCCCCCAGTCCGAGTTCCTGACCTCCTCCCCCCAGTCCAAGTTCCTGACCTCCTCCCCCCAGTCCAAGTTCCTGACCTCCTCCCCCCAGTCCAAGTTCCTGACCTCCTCCCCCCAGTCCAAGTTCCTGACCTCCACCCGCCAGTCCAAGTTTCTGACCTCCTCCCCCCAGCCAAATTTCCTGACCTTCTCCCACCAACCAAAGTTCCTGACCTTCTCCTGCCAGCCCACGAACCTGACCTTCACCCCGCCGATCCGCAGTCCATGTTCATGACCTCATGTCCCCCAGGCCAAACTCCTGGCCTCCTCCCCACGGCCCAATTACCTGACCTCCTTTTCCCAACCCAAATTCCTGCCCCACTGCCCCCCGCCCCCACCGCCCAGTGCCCAAGTTCCTGCCTTTGTCCCTCCCCAGCAAAGTTCCTGACCTCCTCCCCCCAGTCCAAGTTCCTGACTTCCTCCCACCAGCCCACATTTCTGACGTCCTCCTCGCAGCCCAAAATCCAGACCTTCTCCTGCCAGCCCAAGTTCCTGACCTCCTCCCCCCAGCCCAGTTTCCTGACCTCTCCCCCTGATTCCACATTGCTGACCTGTTCCCCCAGCCCAATTTCCTGACCTCCTCCGCCAACCCAAATTCCTGACCTCCTCCCCCCAGCCCACATTCCTGATCTCCTCCCCGCAGCCCAAGTTACTGACCTTCTCCCAGAAGTCCAAGTTCCTGACCAGCTCCCTCCAGCCCAAGTTCTTGACCTCCTCCCCCACCCCAATTCCTGACCTCCTACCTGCAGCCCAAGTTCCTGACCTACTCCCCCACCGACCCCAATTCCTGACCTCCTCCCCACAGCCTAAGTTCCTAACCTCCCCCCCGCAGGCATAGTGCCAGACCTTCTTTCCCCAGCTCAAATTCCTGCCCCCGCCTCCCCATGCC
The DNA here is from genome assembly GCF_044704955.1 of Pristiophorus japonicus. Lineage (NCBI taxonomy): Eukaryota > Metazoa > Chordata > Chondrichthyes > Pristiophoridae > Pristiophorus > Pristiophorus japonicus. Next base: position 211,469,466 of record NC_091979.1, on the reverse strand, counting down.
CAAGTTCACAGGTTCCTCGCTCCCCAGCCCAAGAAGCTGACCTCCACCATTGCACCCCCAGATCAAGTTCCTGATCTCCTCTCCACATTCGAAGTTCCTGACCTCCTCCCCTCAGCCCAAGTTCCTGCCTTCCTCCCTCCTTAGCCCAAGAACTTGAACTACTCCCCCGACGCAGCCCAATTTGAGACCTCCTCCACCCAGCCCGTTCTTGACCACCACCTCCCAGCCCAAGTTCTTGACCTCCTCCCCCAGTCCAAGTTCCTGACCTCCTCCCCCCAGTCCAAGTTCCTAACAGCCTCCCCCCAGTCCAAGTTCCTGACCTCCTCCCCCCAGCCAAATTTCCTGACCTTCTCCCACCAACCAAAGTTCCTGACCTTCTCCTGCCAGCACAAGCTCCTGACCTCCTCCCCCAGCCCAGGATCCTGAACTCCTCCCTCCAGCCCAAGAACCTGACCTTCACCCCGCCGATCCGCAGCCCAAGTTCATGACCTCATGTCCCCCAGGCCAAACTCCTGGCCTCCTCCCCACGGCCCAAGTACCTGACCTCCTTTTCCCAACCCAAATTCCTGCCCCACTGCCTCCTGCCCCCACCGCCCAGTGCCCAAGTTCCTGTCTTCGTCCCTCCCCAGCAAAGTTCCTGACCTCCTCCCCCCAGTCCAAGTTCCTGACCTCCTCCCACCAGCCCACATTTCTGACGTCCTCCCCGCAGCCCAAAATCCAGACCTTCTCCTGCCAGCCCAAGTTCCTGACCTCCTCCCCCCAGCCCAGTTTCCTGACCTCTCCCCCTGATCCCACATTGCTGACCTGTTCCCCCAGCCCAATTTCCTGACCTCCAACGCCAACCCAAATTCCTGACCTCCTCCCCCCCAGCCCAAGTGCCTGACCTCCTCCCCCCCAGCCCAAGTTCCTGACCTCCTCCCCGCCAACCCAATGCCTGACCTCCTTTCTCCAGCTCAACTTCCTGCCGCAGTGTATCCCCCCTCCCATGCCCCATGCCCAAGTTTTTGCCTTTCTCCCTCCCCAGCCCAGGAACATGACTTGCTCCCCCAGATCGAGAACCTGACCTACTCCCCACCGCTCCCCATGCCCATGTTCCTGACCTCTTCTCCCCGGCCCACGTGCCCGACCTCCATTCCCCAATGCAAATTCCTGTCCCACTGCCAACCCCCCACCCCGTTCCCTCCTCCCTCCCCAGCCCAAGAACCTGAACTCCTTCCATCGCAGCCCATTTTCCTGACCTCCTCCTCCACCCCAAGTTCCCGACTTCTTCCCCCCAGTCCAAGTTCCTGACCTCCTCCCCCCAGCCCAAGTGCCCGACCTCCTTTCCCCAGCCCACTTTCTTGCCCCAAAACCCCCCTCCCCACCATGTGCCCAAGTTTCTGCCTTCCCCCCTCCATAGCCCAAGAACCTGAACTCCTACCCCCACCCCCAACCCATATTCCTGACCTCCTCCTCCACCCCAAGTTCCTGACCTCCTCTCCCCAGCCCAAGTTCCTGACCTCTTCCCCCCAGCCCTTGCTGATAATAGTTTCCCAAGTTATGGAAAGTGGGTCAATTTTTTCAGGGCTGTGCCGTGGATCTTGATGACTGGGGGGCAGTGCTGTGTGGCGGGGCTCAAGTTGCTGGAGGACCTTTGTCTTAAGGATGTTTACTGTAAGGCCCATGCTTTCATAAGCCTCGGTGAAGATGTTGACTATGACTTCGAGTTCTGTCTCTGAATGTGCGCAGACGCAAGCGTTGTCTGCGTACTGTAGGTCAAAGACAGAGGATGGGATGGTCTTGGATCAGGCTTGGACATGACGAAGGTTGAACAGGTTCCCACTGGTTCTGTAGTTTAGTTCCACGCCAGTGGGGAGCTTGTTGAGTGTGAGGTGGAGCATTGCAGCGAAGAAGATTGAGAAGAGGATTGGCGCGAAGACACAGCCCTGCTTGACCCCGGTCCGGACGTGGATTGGTCTGTGATGGATCGGTTGGTCAGGATCATGGCTTGCATGTCGTCGTGGAGCAGGCGTAAGATGGTGATCAACTTTTGGGGGCAGCCGAAACGGAGGAGGATGCTCCATAGTGGCTTGGGGTTAACAGTGTCGAAGGCCTTTGTAATGTCAAAGAAGGCCATGTACAAGGGTTGGTGTTGTTCCCTGCATTTCTCTTGCAGATGCCACGCCATAAAGATTATGTCTATTGTGCCCTGTAGTGGATAGAATCAGCACTGTGACTCTGGGAGGAGCTCCTCAGCCACAGAGAGAAGATGGTTGAGGAGGATTCTAACGATGACCTTCACAGTGGCTGATAACAGTCGGACTTGTCCCCTTTTTTAAAGACGGTCACGATTACTGCATCTCTGAGATCTCCTGGCATGCTCTCCTCCTTCCAGATGAGAGAAATGAGGTCATGCATTCGTGCCAATAGTGCCTCTCCACCATAGTTTAGTGCCTCAGCTGGGATTCCATCCGCTCCCGTTGCCTTGTTGTTCTTGAGCTGACGGATGGCCTTTCCTACCTCGTGCAGGGCTGGGGTTTTGCTGAGATGGTGGCGGGTAGCATACTGCGGAATGGAGTCGAGGACACTCGAGTCTAAGGCAGAGTCTTGGTTAAGGAGATCTTCGAATTGCTCCATCCAACGGGTTCTGAATGCCTTGGTGTCTGAAAGGATGCAAAATTCACAAGAAACCCCCGCAATGTTTGCACTCATTGGAAAGGAAATTTAATTTGGGACTATCTACCGAAAAGTTTGGAACTCTAAAGTGCTTATGGAAGAAACTACGAACTTGAATAGAATTTTGGATTTTAAAAGACAAACTCAAGGCTGAGGGCGGACCTACGGAACTAGCAGAGACAGACTGATTAAGTGAAGCTATCTGGGTGTGAGGACTAAGTTAACCTGTCTGGAAGAATGAGAATTCAAAAATCCTTCCCGCACAAGAGACATTATCATCACAAAATCACCCAGAGGTAGTTACCCATCAACATGGGTCTGGGCAACTATTTCAGCATATACATCACAAAGAGGCCCAATCCAGCCTATATGCGAAAAACTAAGCACAAAAGGACATTGCAATTACCAAACTAATATTTCCATCAGGAAACAGTTTTCGAACATCAACTCACCCAAAACATATCAACTTTTAACGAGCTCACCAAAATATTACAAAGAAGAACCAAGCCCGCCAAAATTATACAAAGGATTTTGAGCAGATTTGGCGCTAAGATTAGAACACTGAAATCGTATAACTGGCCCCTGTTTTCAACAGAGGTTAGGTGGTTGCTAGGTAGCTACAAGGCTGCTACTACCTCAGATGCCATACGACACCAAGTGCTATACTGTGAGTATGTCATCAAGACAAGGAGAGAAACCAACGCGACAGTTGTAAACTAACTTCTACTGCCTCGAAGTCCTGAAGTCCTGAAGGAAGGAAGAACATCACCATCGCAGCAGTGACCGACCACAGTCAACGTGATATCAAGGGAAAAACAAAAAGCAACCGCGATCTACTGTCAAAAGGATTGGTAAGCATAGTCCCTGCCTGCCCTGGAGTCTAACCTAGCTAGAATTAAGTATTGGGAGGTGGGAGGTATAATTTACCGTAACCCACTTTGAATGTGTAGTGTATGGTTCTTTATTAGAGTGATTATAAGTTTGACCTTGTAGCTTTCCTTCTATTGTCTTTTATTAGAGTGATTGTAAGTTTGGCCTTGTATTTTCTTACTCGAGTAATAAGCTTGCATTACCTTGACTGTAATAAAAACAAAGTTCTTTTGCATCAAACCAGTGTCCTTTGCACTTTTGTCACCACCCCACTCCCCGCCAAATAAATCCAGAGTACAGAACCCAAGGGAGTGGGAGCGATTCAAACCGCTCAAGTTGGTCAGAAGGGAACCTGACCCCCTCATAGAGACCACCCCCTTACAAAATGGCGACCATGGCAGGACTCTGGTAAACGGGGTGTGATGTGGAAAGTGCTGGTTTGGGGCAAAGAACCAAAATGGAAGAGAGCTTTTCCTCCTATGTGTATAAGAAAGTGAATGTTACCAAGGAATGGGTGCTTAGTCTATTGTGCGCTGAGTGTCCAGCTGTTTTGGATCGATAATAATAGACCCACGTTCAGGATCTGGATGAATGTTAAATAAGAGACAAGACAAATGAAATAAAGATAAAACAACGTTTACTGAGAGAAAAGAAACATATTACTGTTTACGAAGAAAAGAGAAGTATGATAAGATGCAACAAAGCTCACAGCCTTCGGCTCGTCGGGAACTCCACAACAACGGCTGGTCAGGAGCTTTGGGGGTCCCAGCACCACTCGCGAATCACGGTCCAAGGTGAAGTTCAAAGAACTACTGGACAGTTCCGTTCCTTTATACTATTGAACAAACATGGGTGCATGTGGCTTATGGCCAACTTCTAATCTGTAAGGCCCCAGCTATTCTTCCACAAAGCATGAGACCGCGAGGTGCCAATCGTCCCATAAACAAGATGGTGTGCGCTTCAAGGTCTCTCTCTCTCTCTCTCTCTCTCTCTCTCTCTCTCTCTCTGCATCAACAACATTCCACGAGATATGAAGCAGAAAACACACTGTAAATGTCGGAATATCATAATTAACCCTATGTGATTAACCCTGTACAATACAATCCACCCTTGATATTTAGACATTCGAAGTAATATAATCGAGTTGAAGGCGAAATGCATCAGTTACACGTTGAGTATGCGCAAGCAACGCCCGCAATCTACACCAAAGAATACATACGAGCAGTAATATCAGTAATAACGAGACGAGTAAAACAACGATAGAATGTATTAACAGCTTCAAAGCGGCAGATGTTTTTGGCGACCATCCATAAATGTTTCTATAGACAGGTTAGATGCAGGAAGAATGTTCCCAATGTTGGGGAAGTCCAGAACCAGGGGTCACAGTCTAAGGATAAGGGGTAAGCCATTTAGGACCGAGATGAGGAGAAACTTCTTCACCCAGAGAGTGGTGAACCTGTGGAATTCTCTACCACAGAAAGTTGTTGAGGTCAATTCACTAAATATATTCAAAAAGGAGTTAGATGAAGTCCTTACTACTAGGGGGATCAAGGGGTATGGCGAGAAAGCAGGAATGGGGTATTGAAGTTGCATGTTCAGCCATGAACTCATTGAATGGCGGTGCAGGCTAGAAGGGCCGAATGGCCTACTCCTGCACCTATTTTCTATGTTTCTATGTAAAAGATGTCCCACCAATGGTGTACCGTAAGGTCAGTGATCGTTGTCCCAACACTGACCAAGGCGCCTTCACTGTAACTCACAGCAACTTGCAGAGTATGAAGAGTACGCCCTCGTTTGCTCAATTCGTCAGTGATCTTTTGGTTATCTTTTAGAAATTGAGCTAAACGAGTTAGGTCACAGTGGGAGGAAGGTTAGTAATGCCTAGGACGGTGCGATGGCGCACAACATTTTTCCATCGTCCCAATCGATATGACCTATTAGAATGAAGGTCATATTTGATATACACATCTTTAAAGCAAGCATTTAGAGGAGGATCTTTACGGGCGCTGCCAAGATAAATGGGATAGACACTAGTAATACAAACATGATTCTGTCCGATTTCATGTAAAATTGTATCATTGTGTGGTACAAGTGCCCAAATACATGTTCCCGCTGTATGCTGTAGGGAGCATGGTTCAAACACAGGTGTGTGCAAAGGACACACCATACCAAAAGGCCATATTTGACAATCTTGAGCTTGGTGAGTTCTATTGCTAGCATCAATCCATCCACCCTTGAACTCGGGTACCCACAGCTTTTGGCCATACAAGTGGGGAAGCACTATAAACTGGCACCAAATGTTGGTTTTTGTGATATTGACTATTCTCATAGTAAAGTTACACCCCTGGTCATCACAATGTGTATGTTGCATATCAGGTTTTACCCCTAGATTTCTGTTGCCGAAGTGGAATATTTTGCTCCAACTACTTGCATGCCCTGACATGGCAATACGTTCTAACTCGGCCCTTAATAGTTGCCGGGTTACTTCTTCAAACATGCATTGTGTGTGATGACCTAATTCTTGTTGTCACCCGGTATCTCTTTGTGTCCCCCAGGTATTCGGCGATGGCAGTGGTATTACCACTGATTCCCACTTTGCTTCCCCTGCAATCACAGTGATCGCCCGATCGAGATGTGTGTGGTTCCCTTTTAAAGGTTCATCTCAATAATATGTTCCTTTACTGCCGATATTAAGACCGTTACCCAGCGCGGAGGCCCATTTCCCAACGCCATTCTGATAGTTGTTCGGACAGCGGGCGTTTCTGCCCCTCCGAATCCATTAACCATCGTACTGGTCCCTATGTGTTTCCTAGGATTTCCATGGATAATAGTAACTTCTGCCCCTGTGTCTAGTAAAGCAACATCTCTTTGTATGTTCCCCCCCCGCCAATGTATCGTAATCAGAATGTGTGGCCTCAGATCCCCGGGAGCTTGGGTTAATGTGGTTCTCCTGGATCCCAGCCACACCCCTAGTCGAGGGGATTACTAGCCTTCCACAGCTCTTCTACGTTGGAGTATAGGCTAGCGGCAGGTGGTTTCTCCGCATCCGCAGACTTATCGCTATCCGACTTAGTCTCCCATCCCTCCCTCCTTTCACCCTTCCCTGTTCCCGGGACACAGTGTTGCTTCCACATAAAATACATCGCTCCTGTTGGGATTCCATCAATTTTTTTCCTTGGGGACCCCTGCCTTCAGTAAAGTCGCGAACATGTCTCTCCGCGTAATTCTTTTTTTTGTCTTTCCTGACCCTGTACCTTTCCCAAGGTCGAACCTAGTCGCTGGTCCCGATCCCCCTCTAGATTAGCCGTTCTCGATTCTTGCACACTATCTTTTACATCCTCTAACTGTCCTAACAATAGGCAAGCGTGCCCCACCCGCTGCCCTTGGGCTGATCCCAATAATGCGAGTAGCGCACCCCTCATCATAGGAGGGCCACTCTTCATCAGCCTGCTCCGCATTCCTGCCGTAAAGAGCTCCTGATCTGGCCCCCCCATATGGCTGGTGATATAATCCTCCCTGTGTTGCCATGTTGCACAACAGTCTCGCACCCTCCGCCATAGTATTCCAAGGTTTTACCTCCCCTTCCCAATCAACGGCAGGGAGATATTTTTGCCGGATCCCGATAGTAACCATGTCCCATAGCGAACTTGTGCCCTGGACATTCCATAGCACTGCTGTGATATGGTGGTCCGTAGTCATAGTCCTCATTTTTGTTAACTCTTCGGGGTTAAGTATTATGCTTGATGCTCCCTGGTCCCAAATCGAGGTTAGCCATTCTGACAATGATTCCCCAGGTTTTTGGCGAAATCGAGACCCTATTTCTTGTAACTCACTAGTGGTGAAGTCACGCACCCCTCTAGTGGTTACCGGCTGTTCCCCATCTTGCAGTTTCGTCTTATTTGTCATAAGGGGTCTAGCTTCCGTGTTCGGAGCATATTGGGGAGGGTCTTTAGTTTCCTCCCGTTTCCCCCCCCCCCCCGCTCTCCATCTGTCCACTCATATTCTGACTCAGAGGAGTACTAAATGTCTCCGTCCCAACGAACCGGATCCCAAGTGGGTCCAGCTACCAATGCACGTACCTTTGACCGATCTATCTGTAATTTCCGTCGTCTGGCTTTATTTTTATTTTGTACTGTCGCCAGATGGCATATTAAAGTTTCTGATTGTTCATTGACTTTATCTGCCCGTTCTTGTGCTGAGCGGACTGCTTCAGTCAGAGTCGAATTTTGACTTTCCAAGACCTTAACAGCTGTTTTTAATTGTAGGTTTCCTGCCTCACTTTCCTTAAGTTGTTTACACATCGCCCTTAATGCTGTCAACAAAATCCATCCCATTTGTGGGGACTACTTCCTTCAGGAGTGTGGTACGGTTCTATCTTTGCTCTGTTCCAATAACTGCGTATCCCAATGTTGCGGGGGTTCAAACCGGGCTAGCACATTGGCAAGAGAGCCAAAACCCTCATCCCTCGTGTTCCACCCTGGTATTCTATACTTCTCTCCCGCAGGAAGAGACTGCTTCTTGTCTTTTCTCTTCAACATTTTACCAGATCCTGCCGACTACGCCACAATGTTTTGGATCGATAATAATAGACCCAGGTTCGGGATCTGGATGAATGTTAATTAAGAGACAAGACAAATGAAGTAAAGATAAAACACCGTTTACTGAGAGAAAAGAAACATAATACAGTTTACGAAGAAAAGAGAAGTATGATAAGATGCAACAAAGCTCACAGCCTTTGGTCCGTCGGGAACTCCGCAATGACGGCTGGTCAAGAGCCTTGGGGGTCCCGGCATCGCTCGCGAATCACGGTCCAAGGTGAAGTTCAAAGAACTACTGGACAGTTCCGTTCCTTTATACTATTGAACAAACATGGGTGCATGTGGCTTATGGCCAACTCCTAATCTGTAAGGCCCCAGCTGTTCTTCCACAAAGCATGAGACCTCGAGGTGCCAATCGTCCCATAAACAAGATGGTGTGCGCTTCAAGGTCTCTCTCTCTCTCTCTCTCTCTCTCTCTCTCTCTCTCGCTGCATCAACAACATTCCACGAGGCTTGAAGCAGAAATCACACTGTAAATGGTGGAATATCATAATTAACCCTATGTGATTAACCCTATACAGTACACCAGCTGACGCTACAGCCCAGTGGACAGCAAGCAAAGATCATAAGGAAGCAGTCGAGAAAGCAATTTGGTTGGTCTGTCTACAGCGACAGGCCCAACTCCTAGACAGAATGAATGAAACATTGCAGGCAGAGTTATGGGAATGCGCAGAGAACTACCAGGAAAGGGTTATGTCAGAAGAAAGATTATCGGGAGAACTCCGCAAACTAAAACAGGAAATGACCCAAATAATGGAAAGGTTTAAAACAGTCAGGACTATTTTCAATGTCAGGTTATCGAGGCCAAAAGTAATGAAAAGTCACTGAGGGAGGAAAGCACTTGCCTCACCCTCCAAGTAAAAGAGCTCCAGGAAAGATTAAAAGATGTGCAAGCAGCGTATAAAGTAGCTAGCACTAATGGGTTTGAATCGGGAGACCACGGTCCCTGCCAGCAACAAATTAAAAGTTTAAACTTTGCTCTGTCCAAGGCAAAAGACATGGTATGCCTAATAAGCCCGGGTACGTCCCGGGTAAACCTGGAAGAGAAGGAGGAAACTACTCGGCCACCACCTGTGGCACCGGTAACTGCACATCAGTTGTGGGGCGGACAGGGATAGTGAACCACCACCACCTGTAGCACCGAGTTTCAGCTCAGCTTGGCTGCAGAGAAGAGAGGGAGGCGAGCCAGAACAGGGAGAGCCAGAACCAGGGCCAATGTGCCCGGTCTGGCAACAGAAGTTTGGCCCGCCCACCCTTAATGGGGGTCCAGGGCCCCTGGAAAGTCAGTTTGTGGTCCCCCACACTCCCCACTAGCTTAGGGCTATGATAAGCCACCTGGGAAAGCTAACTCCAAAGGGAGACCCCTCGGTTCATTTTGTGGAAGTGGAACAGGCAGGAGATATTAATGGGTGCGATGATGCAGAAATGGCAAAGATGCTTCTCCTATCCATAGACAGCAAACTGTACAAGTCCCTCTTTACTGAGAGCAAAAGAGGACAGAAAACACTTGCTGCCGTCCAAAAGGTCATTTTAGAAGCTATGGGCTGCAATGACGGGAGTCTCTTCTCTAGAGTAGAGAAAATGGTGCAGCTCACAGGAGAAAACCCACAGGCTTTCGCGGACCAAGTGTGGCCGGTGTACAAAAGTGTCTGTAGTGGGGACATAGATAGGGATCACTTAAACACGGACGAATTAGCACACTGGCTCCGAAGGCTAGTAGCTAACAGTTTACCCAGAATAAGAACTAAGGCTGAGGCCTGGTTCGACCCCAGAGATTCCCAAGCCACAGAACAAGGAGTGCTTAGGCAACTGACCCGAGCTTACAGAAACGGCGGAGGGACAGAAGAGCACCTACAAAAGGGAAGGGTTCACGAAATCCGACCTGGTCAAGATAAGAGGGAATGGCGCCACAAGGGGGTTAACCCCTCCGATACAAAACGTACCTGCATCGGGTACAGAAAGAGTGGGCACTGGAGAAAGGATTGTAAAAATCCTTGGAAGAATAGCGCAGGAAAGAACTCTCCAGCCCCTGCCCAAAAGACCGAGACAGATAAGCCAGTCCCTCCCCACTCATTCAATACTTTCCTAGCAGCGTTCCGAGTCCTGGGAAGAGAGCCACCGGTACCGAAATCTCATCTGCCCCCTCCCAACTAAAGCCATGACTAGGACAGGCGCAGCCTGTCCACCTGTGTTCCCTCGAGTATGATGCGTGGGGGAGACCCACCGTACAGATGGAAGTGGAAAAGGTGAAATGGACTTACCTGCTGGACACCGGTGCCTCAAGCACCCTTGTCTATGCAGCTAAGCCCGCCGCCTCATCTCTGTCTATCAGGGTCCCCTACAGCTTGGTGGGTTTCACAGACACTGAACAGACTGGCTCATTCTCCGTTCCGCTCTCCACCCATTTAGGTACACGCCACACTAAGTGGACTTGTGTCCTGATGAAGTGGGAGCAGGAAGGGAGAAGGATCCTGGGGGCTGACTTCATCCTAGGCCACGGAATCCTGGTGGATTTAAGAAACCACTGTCTTTGGGGATCAGTCTGTACGGGACAGGAGAGTGAGGTGATGGTTATCCCGGGAAAACAGGGAAAAGGGACGGTGTGCACCATGAAACCAAAGGTGGGTTACGACCTTGAATCACTGGTCAGTAACACCCCTGTAGAATATCAAGAGTATGTGAGGAAAAACCTTGCAGCTTTTGCCACTCACGACTGCGGGAGAATAAACGGGTTCGAGGTTAGCCTAGTTGGGGACCCCATGACCCGACCACAGAAACAGTACAACTTCCCCAGTGAGGCGGAGGCAGACATGGAAACAGCCTTGGGTTCTTTAGTTAAGCAGAGGGTATTGAGACCAATAGCTACCCATGTGAACTCTCCATTGTGGCCGGTTAAGAAACCGGACAACTCCTGGAGAGCCATGGTGGACTATCGAGTACTCAACTGTAACATCCCCACCTGTGCACCCACCGTTGCTGCTGACACTGACCTCATTGGAAGTATCCCAGCCTCCGTGACCACCTTCACGGTGCTGGATATTTCCAATGGGTTCTGGTCCATACCTTTAAGAAGGGAAGATCAGTACAAGTTTGCTTTTACCTTTAAAGGACAGCAATACACTTGGAACTGTCTCCCTCAGGGCTTCCACAACAGCCCCAGTATTATCCATCAGTATATGGCCAACTGTTTAAAGAGTTTCAGCAGATCCCAGCAATTAGTACAGTATCTAGATGACCTGCTCTTGTTCACCGATGAGGGGGAGGAGCATGTCTCACTGCTGGCTGAACTGCTGGAGCTGCTGAAAGAAGAAGGGTTTAAAGTAAACCCCAAGAAGGCACAGATCGGCCTGAAGGAAGTAAAATTACTGGGACTGGCTGTGCGCGCAGGGGAAAGAGCCATTGACAAAGCTGGAAGGGAAGCAGTGCAGAAGTCACCCGCTCCCAACACAGTGACAGGAGTAAGATCTTTTCTAGGGCTAACCGGGTACTGCAGAGATTTAATTGAGGATTATGCAGCCACCGCACACCCTCTGCTCCGACTCCTGCACAAGGGAGTGGAGTGGGAATGGGACAAAGGTTGCGAGGCAGCATTTATCCAACTCAAGAAAGACCTTCAGACCGCGCCAGCTCTAGGGGCCATAGATGGGGGTAAAGAGCTTTTCCTGGAGGTAGCAGCCAGTGGGGACAACCTGAGCGTAGTACTGCTCCAAGAGCGGCACGGCCGGCTGAGACCAGTGGTCTACTCTTCCAGGATACTCAGGGATGTGGAAAAGGGATACTCCAACTGTGAGCGGCACCTCCTAGCCACTCATTGGGCTGTGAAGAGATCACTGATCTTCACAGGGGGTTCTCCTATTACACTCCTTACCCACCATACGCCCACCCAAATGCTCCTGGACGGGAGAATCAAGGACGGGACAATGAGCAGTGCCCACATTGCTCGCTGGACCCTGCTCCTCTCTCAAATGGACCTAAGCATAAAGGGTCTCTGCGAGCCAAGACTCGCGGCCAACATGATTTATCCAGGGACAGCCCACCGGTGTTCCATAGAAGGAGTATGGAAAATTAACATAAGCTTTTGGACTGGTTTACACCCCACAGACCGAGTGATCTATGTGGACGGTTCAAGCATGGTATCTGCGGTGAACAACTCACAGGCTGCGGAGTTTATGACCCCGAGGCAGGCATTGCCCTGGCGATTAAACTCTCCAGTACTATGAGCGCCCAGCCGCTGAACTGTCTGCGATGGTGTATGTAGTCACACACCCCGAAGAATTCCCTACCCCATACACGATTTGCTCGAACAGCATGTTCACATGCAATTCGTGTACAGAGTATCTGGCTATCTGGTCCCGCCACGGATACACATCCGCAGACGGGAGACCTCTGGCAATTAAGCCCCTACTGGAAAAGATCATGAAAGCCATAGGGGAGGAAGGGAGTGTCGCCCACAATCCGCAGTCATCCGGGCCTGTGGAGCGTTTAAACCTCACTATAAAAGAAAGGCTGCGTAAAGAGACAGGGGACTCACCCAAAGGGTGGGTAGATGTCCTACCACTGGTCCTCATGATGATCCGGGCCAGCCAGTCAAAGAGCACGGGGTACTCCCCATACGAGCTAATGACCGACAGAGCCATTCGAACCCCCACCCATGTGTTAGCCCCGGTCCTCACGGAAGGTAAGCTCAGGGAAGCGAGCCGGGACAGCTTTGTCAGGAATCTGTTTGAACACCTTAAACAGATTCACTGGCAGGCTGCTAACAACATGGGAAAACAGCATCGGAGCAACCGACTGTTGTTAGAACCCCGCGAGCATTACGAATGGGAGAAAGGGACCAGGTTATGGTAAGGAACTATGCTAGAGTAGGGGTCGTTGAGGCACTATATATTGGACCGTACCACGTTGTCGACAAGGCAAGCCCCATGGTCGATGCCATAAAACTACCCTGCCGAACAAAGTGGTTCCACATAAATCAGTACAAACTTTTCAACCCAGGGGCAGCAGCTAAACATAAGGGACAGCAAAAAACTGTAAACCGTACAAAAGACAGGGACCTCCAGCCAACAGCCCCCGACTGTGGAATTCCCACAGGGGATGTAGCAGACCCACAGACTGTACGTAGAGGGGCGGTAGACTGTGTTACTGGAGGAATTGTCCCCCCCAATCATTTGGGACTTGGACACACCTCCAGCAGCCGGAGCCTTAAGAAGAACTCCCTGCACACCATGGCCAAAGACACCGTGGTCACTAGTGCTCCAATTTGAATGGTTCAGCCCCGGGAAAGAGACCAGCCTAATGTCAGAGACCAGCCCATGAGCAGGGATGCCCAGCCGGTAGCCTCGGGAAACAAGGGATCCCCAGAAGAGATAGCAGTGGACCAGCTACCACGTGAGAGCCCCAGCCCATAACTCTCAACCAGGCAGAGCTCCCAGGGGAAGAAAGGAACCAGGCAGCCAACCCCAAAGGAGCGGTGTGCTGCAGCACCGGAGGGGATGTTCCCCCGATAGTGTGGGACTCGAACCCACCTCTGGTCAGGGTACTTCGGGTTAGGCGGTGCAGACCGACCTGTCACCTATCTCGCTGGACACCCATTGGGAGAAGAAAAAAGAAAGAAGGCAGGAATTAACCTGGCCAGATAGGAAGGGTGGCAGATGTACATATATAGTGCCACATGAAGTATGTTTACTGATAAGTGTGGAATAGTTTAAGATTATCTGTATAATGATAAGTATATATGTATTAGTTATTGGGGTAAGGGAAGGAATCTACCTGTGCAGCTGTTAAAAGAGGCACAGGACAGGTAATACCCGGGAGTAAGAAGAATCTACTGGTATAGCTATTAAAGAAGCACCGGTAAGATAACAAGCAAAACAGCTATGAGATAAAAGTAAACAGCAGAAATCAGTCCACAAAGAACTGAATAAGACAACCAGTCAATTAAAGACTATGAGCCCAAATTGGAACTCGGTCATCTTTGTCAAGCCAGAGAGCTTTCTCAGGGCTAGACAATCTGTTTTATGTGCCCCTACAGGAAAGAGAGCAGCATGAGAAGGATCCTGTTCCTGCTCGCCCTGAAAAGGATGAGCAGCAGCCATTGAGGAGACATGGAAGAATCCCTCATTTACGGGTGTTCAGGAGGAAGAGCACCGATCGTAATTGTCAGGGATGGCACCCCAGGCGTGGAAGAACTTGCCGTTTACTCCCACGAGGGAAGATGGCCAGGGTGGCTGGGATCTAATTCTACCCGCTACTCCAGCCAGGAAGGTTTTACTTACGGGGAGGCCTCACTTCCATGCCCCCGGATGCAGATCATCACTGCCCGAGTCAGTGTTACAGAGGGAAAGCATGTGTGTTTGACTTGCAAAGGGAACGTTCCCCTGGGAAGATGGTGGTGGCTCAGAAAACTCAGCAAGGACGCATGGGACCAGGAATCGGACTGGGAAAGACTCGGTAATGATACGTCATCAGGGGTACACGAGAAGGAGTAAAAGTGTGTTGAGACAAATGGTAGGAATCCGAACAAGGAATTTACGTTTGCATGTGGGGATCAGAGAATATTTGTCCCGCAGGCATATCGATTGCCTTCGCCAGGCAATGGCAAGATGGAGGGGAAGGGATGGGGTGGGATTCTAGCCTACACGGGTGCGCAGTCTCACACTCCCCACTCCCAGTTAACGCCACCGAGCTAAGAGCACACATTAAGAAACCCCTGCCCACAACCCCGCCAATATGCACAGTAATAGAAACGTGTCCGACCACCACCAATTAATCTGGAAATGGATTAGTATTGGTACCGACCGAAAAGATGTTATACCAGGAGATACATTATGCAGTAGCTTCAGTAATATTAAACCTTACCGAGGTACACCTACCTGCATGGTGTCCGAAGGAAACAGAGCTGCTATACCAGGCCCTACTTAGAGACATGTTTAAGAAATGTTATGAGTTAGACTTTGGAAATGCGGACAAAGAAAACCTATACACCCTAAACGCTAGGTACACCATGGGCTCAGGGAGACCTAGAAGGGGAATCATAAACGACGTTTTCACTAACGACAATACAGCATCCTCTGTAATAAATAGCTTAGATGGCATAGAACTACAAACACAGATAAACAGTTTAAAGACCCAATTGAGAAAAATCCTGAAGCAGGAGAACACAGTAGTAGGGACAGAACTATACGAGGACCAGGCTATGACTGTCCATTTAAAAGAAATAGTGGCTGAGCTGGAAAAACATGCACAGACAATGAATGCACTCATACGGGAGGATAGAAATGCTTCTGACCAGGCTGCACAGAACGAGGCGTGCGTACTGTATGGGGCATGGTTGTTGGGCGAGGGCTGCAACAACCTGGAGGATTTAAAACAAGGTGTAGTCCCCTCTTGGATCAGGAACAAGCACCTCACAGCCCTCCACCCGTACAGTAATTCACTAAGCCCGTGCCAGCTCCGCCTAGACTCTGAAGCCTACCCTGTCCCAGTAGACTGTGGGAAATCTAACCACACCATTATGGGAATAGTATTAAGGATGGCGGTCATGGGTGGGACAGCCCGACCCGCACCAGTATACCGGGTGGAAAACATTGGAGTTATTCAGGGAAGTGCACACATTCGTTTTGCAGCGGTCCCACCCTATGTCATAAAGTGGGAACACGCTGTAACGGGTACTGACCTCTCCGGGTGCCGGAGCCGGGGTGCACACGTAATACTGTGTCCCCAATACTTGAGTGCCCATTCAAAGTCACAGTGCGGGTTTAAAGCTGCTGGCGCACAGCCTATTAACTGCACCATGGAAGTAATGGCACAAGATCATATCCCTCCACAGGTCGCGTACATAGGGGGTGGGACATATTGTGTCACCACCAGTGCGCCCCACTACCAGCATGGACACTTCTGGTGACTGGTAAGTGACAGCAGTTTTTGCTTCAAACCTGAGGCAACAGTTCAAGTGGTCCCGGAACGGATTGTCCCCATTCCTGAGCCCTCCACTGTCCACCTCACTGTGAAGGAAAACATTACAAACCTGCAGGGTTATGTTGTACATTTTGGCTATGCAATTCCCCCTCAACCCGAACATCTTACTGCTCTGCTAAAAGCTGTAATTAACTCACAAAAACACTTCTACACTCTGGAACAGAAAACCATTGAGATAGGGAAAAAGATTCTCGAGATCACCATTCCGCCTTGGTCGGACCTTTTCAGAAATATAGAGGTCCGAGTCTGGATCAGAATCGCTTCCCATACTTTAGTTATCTGTCAACTCGTGATTCTACTTTACTTATGGTGTCTCACTTGCCGAGTGAAATGCAGAGGTCGTCAGGTCAGGCACCAAAGGGGGCTGTACGCTCCTTGGCCGAACATGGGAATCGCGCAGGGAGGGGTGACACCATACTGCCATGTTTAAGGTGTGTTTGATTTTACCCGCGGCAAACTCGCAAAATTGAGTGTTGTAAGAGTGATAATTAAAATGTTTGAATACGTACCTTTATTTTACTGAACTTGAAATCGGTTTGACTATGGACCTTTAATGTTACTTGAGAATGTGTTTGACTATGTGCTTTTACTTACCTTACTTAAACTGTGTTTGGCTATGTGCCGTTATTTCACTGTGAAAATACTGCAACCGAATTGTAACGACTGTATTCGCCTGTATATTGCATTGCATTTTAATAGGGGATGTAGGGTAATGTTTAGCTAATGTAAATGCAGGGAAGGTTGACTCTTGGGAGCATGAATTTTGCTTACCTTGATTGACTCAAGAGTGTGGAGTGTCAACAGCGGGGAATGAAGAGATACAAAATTCACAAGAAACCCCCCCAGTGTTTGAGTTCATTCGAAAGGAAATTTACTTTGGGACTGTACCGAAAAGTTTGAAACTCTAAAGTGCTTATGGAAGAAACTACGAACTTGAATAGAATTTTGGATTTTAAAAGACAAACTCAAGGCTGTGGGCGGACCTACGGAACTAGCAGAGACAGACTGATTAAGTGAAGCTACCTGGATGTGAGGACTAAGTTAACCTGTCTGGAAGAATGAGAATTAAAAAATCCTTCCCCCACAAGAGACATTAACATCACAAAAATTACCCAGAGGTAGCTACCCATCAACATGGGTCTGGTTAACCATTTCAGCATATACATCACAAAGAGGCCCAATCCAGCCAGTATGCGTAAAACTAAGCACAAAAGAACATTGCAATTACCAAACTAATATTTCCATCAGAAAACAGTTTTCGAACATCAACTCACCCAAAACATATCAACTTTTAACGAGCCCATCAAAATATTACAAAGAAGAACCAAGCCCGCCAAAATTATACAAAGGATTTTGAGCAGATTTGGCGCTAAGATTAGAACACTGAAATCGTATAACTGGCCCCTGTTTTCAACAGAGGTTAGGTGGTTGCTAGGTAGCTACAAGACTGCTACTACCTCAGATGCCATACTACACCAGGTGCTATACTGCGAGTATGTCATCAAGACTAGGAGAGAAACCAACGTAACAGTTGTAAACTAACTTCTCCAGCCTCGAAGTCCTGAAGTCCTGAAGGAAGGAAGAACATCACCATCGCAGCAGTGACCGACCACAGTCAACGTGGTATCAATGGAATCAATGGTATCAATGGAAAAACAACCGCGATCTACCGTTAACTGTCAAAAGGATTCGTAAGCATAGGATAACCAAGGAAATAAAGGAGAATATCAAATTAAAAACAAATGGGTATAAGGTGGCCAAGGTTAGTGGGAAAATAGAAGAGTGGGAAAATTTTAAACGACAGCAAAGAATGACTAAGAAAGCAATAAAGAAAGGGAAGATAGATTACGTAGGTAAACTTGCGCAAAACATAAAAACGGATAGTAAAAGCTTTTACAGATATATAAAACGGAAAAGAGTGACTAAAGTAAATGTTGGTCCCTTAGAAGATGAGAAGGGGGATTTAATAATGGGAAATGTGGAAATGGCTGAGACCTTAAACAATTATTTTGCTTCGGTCTTCACAGTGGAAGACACAAAAACCATACCAAAAATTGCTGGTCACAGGAATGTGGGAAGGGAGGACCTTGGGGGGTAGTGCTGGACAGGCTAATGGGACTCAAGGTAGACAAGTCCCCTGGTCCTGATGAAATGCATCCCAGGGTATTAAAAGAGATGGCGGAAGTTATAGCAGATGCATTCGTTATAATCTACCAAAATTCTCTGGACTCTGGGGAGGTACCAGCGGATTGGAAAGCAGCTAATGTAACGCCTCTGTTTAAAAAAGGGGGCAGACAAAAGGCAGGTAACTATAGGCCGGTTAGTTTAACATCTATAGTGGGGAAAATGCTTGAAACTATCATTAAGGAAGAAATAGCGGGACATCTAGATAGGAATAGTGCAATCAAGCAGACGCAGCATGGATTCATGAAGGGGAAATCATGTTTAACTAATTTACTGGAATTCTTTGAGGATATAACGAACATGGTGGATCGAGGTGTACCGATGGATGTGGTGTATTTAAATTTTCAAAAGGCATTCGATAAGGTGCCACACAAAAGGTTACTGCAGAAGATAAAGGTACGTGGAGTCAGAGGAAATGTATTAGAATGGATAGAGAATTGGCTGGCTAACAGAAAGCAGAGAGTCGTAATAAATGGGTCCTTTTCAGGTTGGAAATCGGTGGTTAGTGGTGTGCCACAGGGATTGGTGCTGGGACCACAACTGTTTACAATATGATGACCTGGAAGATGGGACAGAGTGTAGTGTAACACAGTTTGCAGATGACACAACGATTAGTGGGAAAGCGGGTTGTGTAGAGGACACAGAAAGGCTGCAAAGAAGATTTAGATAGGTTAAGCGAATGGGCTAAGGTTTGGCAGATGGAATACAATGTCGGAAAGTGTGAGGTCATCCACCTTGGGGGAAAAAAACAGTAAAAGGGAATATTATTTGAATGGGGAGAAATTATAACATGCTGAGGTGCAGAGGGACCTGGGGGTCCTTGTGCATGAATCCCAAAAAGTTAGTTTGCAGGTGCAGCAGGTAATCAGGAAGGCGAATGGAATGTTGGCCTTCATTGCGAGAGGGATGGAGTACAAAAGCAGGGAGGTCCTTCTGCAACTGTATAGGATATTGGTAAGGCTGCACCTGGAGTACTGCGTGCAGTTTTGGTCACCTTACTTAAGGAAGGATATACTAGCTTTAGAGGGGGTACAGAGACAATTCACGAGGCTGATTCCGGAGATGAGGGGGTTACCTTGTGATGATAAATTGAGTAGACTGGGTCTTTACTCGTTGGAGTTCAGAAGGATGAGGGGTGATCTTATAGAAACATTTAAAATAATGAAAGGGACAGACAAGATAGAGGCAGAGAGGTTGTTTCCACTGGTCGGGGAGACTAGAACTAGGGGGCACAGCCTCAAAATACGGGGGAGCCAATTTAAAACCGAGTTGAGAAGGAATTTCTTCTCCAAGAGGGTTGTGACTCTGTGGAATTCTCTGCCCAAGGAAGCAGTTGAGGCTAGGTCATTGAATGTATTCAAGTCACAGATAGATAGATGTTTAACCAATAAGGGAATTAAGGGTCACGGGGAGCGGATGGGTAAGTGGAGCTGAGTCTATGGCCAGATCAGCCATGATCTTGTTAAATGGCGGAGCAGGCTCGAGGGACTAGATGGCCTACTCCTGTTCCTAATTCTTATGTTCTTATGTTCTTATGAAGTTCTTTTGCATCAAACCAGTGTCCTTTGCACTTTTGTCACCTCCCCCCCCAAATAAATCCAGAGTACAGAACCCAAGGGAGTGGGAGCAATTTGAACCACTCAAGTTGGTCAGAAGGGAACCTGACCCCCTCATAGAGACCACCCTCCTGACATTTCCTTGATGAGTGTCTCCCCGTTCTTAACCAGCAGTCGGGTGGGGCCTTGGGTGCTTGGGCTGTAGGTGGTCTTGACTGCGGTGAAGACTCCTCGCACATCATGACTGTCAGCTTGCTACTGAATCTCCTGTGCTTTCTTCACCCACCATCTATTTTTTAGGTCGCGGGTTTTTTGTTGAACCTCGGCCTTAAGCCGTCTGTAAAGAGCTGCTTTGCTGCTCCCAAGTTGGGTTGTTTTAGTTTCAGAAAAGCCCTACACTTCTGATTTATTAGCTCTTGGATATCCTGGTCATTCTCATCAAACCAGTCCTGGTATTTCCTGATTGAGTGACTGAGGGTCTCTTCTCAGGCACTAATTATGGTGGCCTGGAGAGCAGACTAAGTGCTGTGGGCATTCTGCATCTCGCGGTCATCAAGGGTCGCTCGGTTAGTAGTGAGGCTGTATAAGGGTCTCTTAGCTGGGTTTTTGAGTGCCCCGGCGTTGATTTTTTTGCGACACTGCTTCTGCTGCCCTCGTCGCTTTGGGGCTATGTTAATGTTGATGATAGAACGGATTTATAGAAACATAGAAACATAGAAAATAGGTGCAGGAGCAGGCCATTCAGCCCTTCTAGCCTGCACCGCCATTCAATGAGTTCATGGCTGAACATGAAACTTCAGTACCCCCTTCCTGCTTTCACGCCATACCCCTTGATCCCCCGAGTAGTAAGGACTTCATCTAACTCCCTTTTGAATATATTTAGTGAATTGGCCTCAACTACTTCCTGTGGTAGAGAATTCCACAGGTTCACCACTCTCTGGGTGAAGAAGTTTCTCCTTATCTCGGTCCTAAATGGCTTACCCCTTATCCTTAGATTGTGACCCCTGGTTCTGGACTTCCCCAACATTGGGAACATTCTTCTTGCATCCAACCTGTCCAAACCCGTCAGAATTTTAAACGTTTCTATGAGGTCCCCTCTCACTCTTCTGAACTCCAGTGAATACAAGCCCAGTTGATCCAGTCTTTCTTGATAGGTCAGTCCCACCATCCTGGGAATCAGTCTGGTGAATCTTCGCTGCACTCCCTCAATAGCAAGAATGTCCTTCCTCAAGTTAGGAGACCAAAACTGTACACAATACTCCAGGTGTGGCCTCACCAAGGCCCTGTACAACTGTAGCAACACCTCCCTGCCCCTGTACTCAAATCCCCTCGCTATGAAGGCCAACATGCCATTTGCTTTCTTAACCGCCTGCTGTACCTGCATGCCAACCTTCAATGACTGATGTACCATGACACCCAGGTCTCGTTGCACCTTCCCTTTTCCTAATCTGTCACCATTCAGATAATAGTCTGTCTCTCTGTTTTTACCACCAAAGTGGATAACCTCACATTTATCCACATTATACTTCATCTGCCACGCATTTGCCTACTCACCTAACCTATCCAAGTCACTCTGTAGCCTCATAGCATCCTCCTCGCAGCTCACACTGCCACCCAACTTAGTGTCATCCGCAAATTTGGAGATACTACATTTAATCCCCTCGTCTAAATCATTAATGTACAATGTAAACAGCTGGGGCCCCAGCACAGAACCCTGCGGTACCCCACTAGTCACTGCCTGCCATTCCGAAAAGTACCCATTTACTCCTACTCTTTGCTTCCTGTCTGACAACCAGTTCTCAATCCACGTCAGCACACTACCCCCAATCCCATGTGCTTTAACTTTGCACATTAATCTCCTGTGTGGGACCTTGTCGAAAGCTTTC
This sequence comes from Pristiophorus japonicus, assembly GCF_044704955.1. Classification (NCBI taxonomy): domain Eukaryota; kingdom Metazoa; phylum Chordata; class Chondrichthyes; family Pristiophoridae; genus Pristiophorus; species Pristiophorus japonicus. Next base: position 211,447,740 of record NC_091979.1, on the reverse strand, counting down.
TGAAAGTCCAAATATACCACATCAACTGGTACTCCTTTGTCCACTTTATTGGAAACATCCTCAAAAAATTCCAGAAGATTTGTCAAGCATGATCTCCCTTTCACAAATCCATGCTGACTTGGACCTATCATGTCACCATTTTCCAAATGCGCTGCTATGACATCCTTAATAATTGATTCCATCATTTTACCCACTACTGAGGTCAGGCTGACCGGTCTATAATTCCCTGCTTTCTCTCTCCCTCCTTTTTTAAAAAGTGGGGTTACATTGGCTACCCTCCACTCGATAGGAACTGATCCAGAGTCAATGGAATGTTGGAAAATGACTGTCAATGCATCCGCTATTTCCAAGGCCACCTCCTTAAGTACTCTGGGATGCAGTCCATCAGGCCCTGGGGATTTATCGGCCTTCAATCCCATCAATTTCCCCAACACAATTTCCCGACTAATAAAGATTTCCCTCAGTTCCTCCTCCTTAATAGACCCTCTGACCACTTTTATATCCGGAAGGTTGTTTGTGTCCTCCTTAGTGAATACTGAACCAAAGTACTTGTTTAATTGGTCTGCCATTTCTTTGTTCCCCGTTATGACTTCCCCTGATTCTGACTGCAAGGGACCTACGTTTTTCTTTACTAACCTTTTTCTCTTTACATACCTATAGAAACTTTTGCAATCCGCCTTAATGTTCCCTGCAAGCTTCTTCTCGTACTCCATTTTCCCTGCCCTAATCAAACCCTTTGTCCTTCTCTGCTGAGTTCTAAATTTCTCCCAGTCCCCAGGTTCGCTGCTATTTCTGGCCAATTTGTATGCCATTTCCTTGGCTTTAATACTATCCCTGATTTCCCTAGATAGCCACGGTTGAGCCACCTTCCCTTTTTTATTTTTACGCCAGACAGGAATGTACAATTGTTGTAATTCATCCATGCGGTCTCTAAATGTCTGCCATTGCCCATCCACAGTCAACCCCTTAAGTATCATTAGCCAATCTATCTTAGCCAATTCATGCCTCATACCTTCAAAGTTACCCTTCTTTAAGTTCTGGACCATGGTCTCTGAATTAACTGTTTCATTCTCCATCCTAATGCAGAATTCCACCATATTATGGTCACTCTTCCCCAAGGGGCCTCGTACAATGAGATTGCTAATTAATCCTCCCTCATTACACAACACCCAGTCTAAGATGGCCTCCCCCCTAGTTGGTTCCTCGACATATTGGTCTAGAAAACCATCCCTTATGCATTCCAGGAAATCCTCCTCCACCGTATTGCTTCCAGTTTGGCTAGCCCAATCTATGTGCATATTAAAGTCACCCATTATAACTGCTGCACCTTTATTGCATGCACTCCTAATTTCCTGTTTGATGCCCTCCCCAACATCACTACTACTGTTTGGAGGTCTGTACACAACTCCCACTAACGATTTTTGCCCTTTAGTGTTCTGCAGCTCTACCCATATAGATTCCACATCATCCAAGCTAATGTCTTTCCTAACTATTGCATTAATCTCCTCTTTAACCAGCAATGCTACCCCACCTCCTTTTCCTTTTATTCTATCCTTCCTGAATGTTGAATACCCCTGGATGTTGAGTTCCCAGCCCTGATCATCCTGGAGCCACGTCTCTGTAATCCCAATCACATCATATTTGTTAACATCTATTTGCACAGTTAATTCATCCACCTTATTGCGGATACTCCTTGCATTAAGACACAAAGCCTTCAGGCTTGCTTTTTTAACACCCTTTGTCCTTCTAGAATTTTGCTGTACAGTGGCCCTTTTTGTTCTTTGCCTTGGGTTTCTCTGCCCTCCACTTTTCCTCATCTCCTTTCTGTCTTTTGCTTTTGCCTCATTTTTGTCTCCCTCTGTCTCCCTGCATAGGTTCCCATCCCCCTGCAATATTAGTTTAACTCCTCCCCAACAGCACTAGCAAACACTCCCCCTAGGACATTGGTTCCGGTCCTGCCCAGGTGCAGACCGTCCGGTTTGTACTGGTCCCACCTCCCCCAGAACCGGTTCCAATGCCCCAAGAATTTGAATCCCTCCCTGCTGCACCACTGCTCAAGCCATGTATTCATCTGCGCTATCCTGCGATTCCTACTCTGACTAGCACGTGGCACTGGTAGCAATCCCGAGATTACTACTTTTGAGGTCCTACTTTTTAATTTAGCTCCTAGCTCCTTAAATTCTTTTCGTAGGACCTCATCCCCTTTTTTACCTATGTCGTTGGTACCAATGTGCACCACGACAACTGGCTGTTCTCCCTCCCATTTTAGAATGTCCTGCACCCGCTCCGAGACATCCTTGACCCTTGCACCAGGGAGGCAACATACCATCCTGGAGTCTCGGTTGCGTCCGCAGAAACGCCTATCTATTCCCCTCACCATCGAATCCCCTATCACTATCGCGCTCCCACTCTTTTTCCTGCCCTCCTTTGCAGCATTCGACGGTGGTCCATCCAGCAGTCGTCAGCTCCTATCATGGCGCGGGTGAAGTGCACATCTTTGCGATCCCTGGCTCGAATGATGACATAGTCAAGCAGGTGCCAATGTTTGAGTGAGTGTCTTACCACGATGCCTTGCACTTGTCCCTCTGGTGGAACAAGGTGTTAGTGATGACAAGGTCATGTTCCAGGCATTTTGTCAAAAGCAGGGTAACGCTGGAGTTGGTTTTCCCTACCCACCTCTCTGCCGATCACGCCTCCCCAGAGGTCTGTGTCCTTGCCGACTCTGGCGTTGAAGTCGCCAAGGAGGATCAGTTTGTTATCCGTAGGGATGTGGGACAGGGATTGTTCGAGGCTGGTGTAAAATTCCTCATTCGCCTTATCTATTGCGTCGAGTGTTGTGACGTGTTGGCTGATAACTGTGGTGCACCGGTTCCGGGTTAGGGTGCGTTGGAGAATCATGAGACATTCGCTAATCCCGCTGAGGGAAGTCTCTGAGGCGGTCGACCAGCCCATTCTTGATGGCGAAACCGACTCTGTGGAGACGGCGTTCTTGCTCTGGTTTATCTTTCCAGAAGAAGGTATAACCTCCACCTTGTTCTTTGAGCTGGCCTTCCCCTGCCCGCCAGGTCTCACTTAGGGCGGCGTTGTCGCCATCGAAGCGTCTAAGTTCCCAGGCAATGATGGCGGTGTAGCATTCCGGTCTGTTGCTGTTGGAGTTGTCCATAAGGGTCCTAACGTTCCTGGTCACGAACTTCATTTTGAGGGGTGGAAGATGCCTGTGCGTGAGTTCTTTTAACATGGGGTGACCGTTGCACATGGCTACCACATGCGCTTCGCTGAGCAAGGTCTTGAACCAGTGGGAAGGGGGTTCAAGACAGCTGGAGATCAGGCACTGCTGTATGAGCCTAGTTGCCTACGGCGGGAAGTGAGCCGTAAGCTCGGCGCTGAGCAGCGCCCTTCCGTGAGGTGGTGAGAAAACTGAGGCATCGCTGAGGGAAGGTATTGGGAAGGTCAGAGGTCCACATTGTGGGAGGAGGAGAGGTCAACTAGATCAAAGTTACCACAGTCATTGTGCATGCCACATACTCGACAGGGACTCCACCGTTGAGTGGGAGCAGCAGCCAGGATGTCGCTGAAGAGGTGAAGGCCAGGACGTCGCTGAAGAGGTGAAGGCCAGGACGTCGCTGAAGAGGGGAAGGCCAGAATGTTGCTGAAGAGGTGAAGGCCAAGCGTCATCGGAGGGATTCGGAGGCCCAAGTCTTGTCGGAGGGTTTGGAGGCCCAAGCATTGTCGGAGATTTCGGAGGACCAAGCATCCTCGGAGGGTTCGGAGGACCAAGCATCATCGGAGCTGGTCAAAGGCTCACCGCAGTTGAGATCGCCGGAGCAGCTGAGTTGGCCAGTGCCGAGCGAGAGTCCAATTGGAGGACTCTTGGTCGTAGGGAAGTCGACCTGAAAGGTGAGTCATGATTGGGGGTTGGTCAGTGAGATACAATCACCCATTGAGAGTCTGGCCTCCTCTATCAAAGTTGTATCAGGGTAGTCCCTGCAGACCCAGCCTTGCAAACTCTGAACACCAACACGTCTACCAGCTACCACATTCTGGCAGAGAGATTAGATGTGGGCTGTCAAGGTTTCACTGATGATCTCCATGGTGCTCTCCAGCAAAGAGGCAGGAATGAAGTGCTACTGGCCTAGTGGAGAGAGGATGGTGATAAGTGCACTCTTCTCAAAGTGTCAGCACTTCTCAAAGCATCGGCATGTTTCACCCGTTTAACCCACCCCAACCATCTCCCCAACTGCAGCATCTCACATACTGCCTCCATTCAGACTGGCCCAACTTACCTCTGCACAAGTGCAGATGGAGCAGTCAGTGGCAGGAATTCCTCAGGCTCCAACACCCAGAGGTCGTTGGCTGAAAGATCCTCAAAAGACAAGAGCAAGGAACAGAGCAGATTACCACTACGTCTGCTGAAGCCACAGGGATTGTTGTACCATGTAGAAGTGCCAGAGATAGCAAAAGAAAAGTTCGTCAAGGATAAGCACGTGGGTGTTTTTTGATATTTGTAAATCAGATTAATTTTTTGCATCACAGTAAATTTATTAATTTGCAGCACTGTCCTGTATCTCCCATTCTTGAATGGCGAGGGCCAATTGTGATTTTCATTTGTTTGATGCTGAATGTGGAGAGTTGATTTGATTGACAAGAATTGGTGGATGTGGAATCAATGGATGGATTATTACAGGACTGCTTGTGTGAGGAGGTGGGAGTATGTTATTGTGATTTTTGGTCTAGTCTGAGTGACTAACTGAACCTTTGAGCTATTGAGGCATCCATGGCATCTTGAGTAGTAATATGATCGCAGCCCTATCTTCCTCCTCACCATACGAGTATCAAGCGGCTTATTCTTCCTGCACCTCTAGTCCTCACTGCTGCGTTATGTTGTGCAGAACACAACGCATCACAATTATCCTGAAGACCCTTGCTGGCAAGTACTGAAGGGCACCTCCAGGCCTATCCAAACACCTGAAATGCAACTTCCCTATGGCTTCTTCGATGACGCATCTGGTTGCCATATGGCTGGACCTGGAGACCTCCTGGGGACCGAAATTGGTCATTACATAAGGTCCTCCCATTTCTTGGCGGTATGCTGGCGGTGTGTCGTTTCAATCTGCCGGCATACCACCGAGACCGAAGAGCGCAATTTTGGTTGATTTTTTTCTGGCAGTGTACCGGCGGTATGCGAGTAGTGTGCAGCGGGAGGTAGGTATCATTGTAGTCGACTTTCTTTTCGATGGATACTGCGGCACTGAACTGCGCATTCGTGATTTTTTTTTCCCCGTTTCTTTCAGAGAGCTTTTTACCCGTGATTTCAGGGGTCAGGGGTCACCCACGCACGTGCAGTGCGTTGAAATCGAGGGAGAGAGAGTGAGAAGGAGCAGCAAGCTAGTCGAGGGTTCATTGGTTTAATAACAGATTACAGAGTTAATAAATATTCATAACAAATAATAACTATACAGTTTGAACAATAATAAGTCATATTTTACAAATCAAAAATCATAACATAAATAAATGGAAATGTTAAAAAAAACATCGAAGCGCAGGAACATCGAAAAAGACGGGAGGTTGTGGGCGCCTGCCTTTGACGGGACAGAGTTACCTGCCCTTCTCGAGAATATTACAGAGAGGTATACCGACCTAACGAAGAGTGGCTGTACAGAGTAAATACAAGTTTACATATATAACAACACTCCCCCGCCCCCCACCCCCCCACCCCCCCCCCCCCCCCCCAAGTCAATAATGTAATTATTTACAATGTGAGTCGATCTGGGGCCCTTTTTGCCCTGGTTGATCGTCTCGGTGTGAAAGCTAGTGTTGTTGAATCATTTGTTGGGTCCTCGCTGGACTGCTGGGCAGCTGGCCTTGCCGGGCTGCCTGGTGTGTTGGGCCCTGCTGGGCTGCTGTGGATGATGGTTTCTGCTTCGTGATCAACCGTGGTGCCGGTTGCCACTGGTGTGTGTGTTGGGGGATCAAAAAAGGTAGTCCAAGGTGGGTTGCTCAGGATAGTCCGTGAATCTGAGTTTGATTTGGTCCAAGTGTTTCCGGTGAATGAGTCCATTTGAAAGTTTGACCTGAAACATCCTGCTCCCCTCTTTGGCCACGACAGTGCCGCGAAGCCACTTTAGACCTTGCCCATAATTTAATACAAATACAGGATCATTGATTTCAATCTCGTGTGACACATTTGTGCTATCATGGTATGTACTTTGTTGAAGCCGACTGCTCTCTACATGTTCATGTCGATCATGGTGAGCTATCGAGAGCCTTGTCTTAAGTGCTCTTTTCATGAGCAGTTTAGCAGGTGGGATCCCAGTGATTGAGTGGGATCTCGTGTGGTAGCTAAGCAGGACTCGGGATAGGTGAGTCTGCAGTGAGCCTTCAGTTACCCTCTTCAAGTCTTGCTTGATGGTTTGCACTGCTCTCTCTGCCTGACCATTGGACGCTGGTTTAAACCGGACAGATGTGACATGCTTGATCCTGTTACGGGTCATGAATTCTTTGAACTCAGCACTGGTAAAACATGTCCTGGTGAGCGACAACGGGCCATCGGGTAAGCTGTGTGTGACAAACATGGCCCGCAGGCTTTCGGTAGTGACAGCGGACGTGCTAGCTGACATTAGCTCACATTCAATCCACTTGGAGTACACGTCTACAACCACAAGGAATATTTTACCCAAGAATGGGCCTGCATAGTCGACATAGTTTGGAGGGCTAAGACCATAATCTTAGCGGCGCCTCCGTGGGTATATTGCTTAACTGTGAGCATGTATTACATCTGTGAATGCAGGACTCTAAGTCCGCATCGATACCGGGCTACATGGGATCTGGCTATCGCTTTCATCATTATGATGCCTGGGTGGGTACTGTGGAGGTCATTGATGAATGTGTCTCTGCCCTTCTTGGGGACCACTACTCGATTGCCCCACAGAAGACAGTCTGCCTGTATAGACATTTCATCTTTGCGCCGCTGGAACAGCTTTATCTCTTCCTGCATTTCCACTGGGACACTGGACCAGCTCCCGTGAAGCACACAGCTTTTGACTAGAGATAATGAGGGGTCCTGGTATGTCCAGGTTTTGATCTGCCGGGCAGTGACGGGTGATTGCTCACTCTCAAATGCTTCCATAACCATGGCTAGATCTGCAGGCTGCGCCATTTCCACTCCCTTGGTGGGCAATGGCAGCCTACTGAGCGCATCGGCGCAGTTTTCTGTGCCTGGCCTGTAGCGGATGGTGTAATTGTATGCGGACAACGTGAGTGCCCATCTCTGGATACGGGTCGATGCGTTGGTATTTATCCCTTTACTCTTGGAGAACAGGGATATAAGTGGCTTATGGTCAACTTGCAATTCGAATTTTAGCCCAAACAGGTATTGATGCATTTTCTTTACCCCATAGCCACACGCTAACGTTGCTTTCTCAATCATGCTGTAAGCTCTCTCAGCCTTAGACAGACTCCTGGATGCATAAACAACTAGTTGCAGTTTCTCAAAATCATTAGCTTGTTGCAATACATAACCGACGCCATATGACGACGCATCACATGCTAGTACCAAGCGCTTACATGTATCATACGACACAAGCAATTTGTTTGCGCAAAACAATTTTCTCGCTTTTACAAAGGCATTTTCTTGGCTTTTGTCCCAAACCCATTCATCCCCTTTTCATAGTAAGACATGCAGTGGTTCTAACAACGTGCTGAGACCCAGTAAAAAGTTGCCAAAGTAGTTCAGGAGTCCCAGAAACGACCACAGCTCCGTCACGTTCTGTAGCCTCAGTGCGTTCTTGATTGCTTCCGTCTTCGCGTTGGTGCGCTTGCTGCCGTACGCCGCAACCCTCCTTCCCAGGAACTCCACTTCAGGCGCCACGAAAATGCACTTCGAACATTTTAAACTGAGCCCCACGCAGTTCTGCAGATGCTCGACTGTGTTCCGACCTGTGACCAAGATGTCGTCCTGTAAGACCACGGTGTGTGGGACCGACTTCAGTAAGCTTTCCATGTTTCTCTGGAATACCGTCGCTGCCGATTGGATTCCAAACAGGCATCTGTTATATATAAAAAGACCTTTGTGTGTGTTGATGCAGGTGAGAGACTTAGATGATTCCTCTAGTTCCTGCGTCATGCAGACTGAAGTCCGATTCAGCTTTGTGAACGTCTTTCCTCCCGCCAGTGTTGCAAAGAGGTCATCGGCCTTTGGTAGTGGGTATTGGTCCTGCAGGAAGAAATGATTGATAGTTACTTTGTAATCGCCACAGATTCTGATGGTGCTATCTCCCTTGAGGACTGGGACGATAGGACTGGCCCACTTGTTGCACTCGATCGGTGAAATGATGCCTTCTCTTTGCAGCCGGTCGAGCTTGATCTCTACCCTTTCTCTCATCATGTACGGTACTGCTCTCGCCTTGTGATGGATGGGTCGCGTCCCCGGAATTAGGTGGATCTGCACTTTTGCTCCTTGGAATTTCCTGATGCCTGGTTCAAACAGCGAAGGAAAGTTGTTTAAAACCTGGGCACACGAACTGTCGTCAGCGGGCGATAGCGCTTGGACGTCGTCCCAGTTCCAGCGTATCTTTCCCATCCAGCTCCTGCCAAGTAGCGAGGGACCCATCTCCCAATACTACCCAGAATGGTAGCTTGTGCACCACTCCATCGTAGGAGACCTTTACGGTAGCACTGCCGATTACAGGAATCAGTTCGTTCGTGTAAGTTCTTAGTTTCATGCGAACTGGAGTTAATACTGGCCTTGAGGCCTTGTTGCACCACAACCTTTTGATAGTCTTGTTGCCCATGATGGACTGGCTCGTGCCCATGTCCAGCTCCATTGGCACGGGAGTCCATTTAGTTCAACATTCATCATTATCGGGGGACAATTCGTGGTGAATGTATGCACCCCATGTACCTCTGCCTCCTCGATTTGAGGCTCTGGTTCGTTGTGATCCTCCGTGGATTTGTCCTCCTCTGCAACATGGTGGTTTGCAGGCTTAACAGGCTTTGCAGCTCACCTGGACACTCATTGGAGGTGTCCCATTGTTCCACTGCCCTTGCAAACGTACTCTTTAATTGGCATGAATGGAAACAATGATCACCCCCACAGCACCAAGAAGGTGTTAATGTCCTTGCATTCATCATCCTTGATGCTGGACTCTGAGACATCTGCGGACGTGTAGCTGCAGGTATGTGTGACCTGCCCTGTACGTTATGATTCGAAAACAACATCACTTTTATCAGAATACTTGTAGCAGCACTTGTGTGCTGAGAGATTTGCTTAGTATTGTCACTGGTGGCAATGAACGCCTGGGCTATCGCTCTGGCCTTACTAAAGGTTGGGGTCTCAACAGTCAAAAGTTTGCGAAGTATGGTTTCGTGGCCAGTGCCAAGTATGAAAAATTCTCTGAGCATGTACTCCAAATATCCTTCCAATTCACAATGCCCGGCAAGGCATCTTAGCTCGGTGACATAACTCGGCACTTCCTGGCCTTCAGACCTTTTGTAGGTGTAGAACCGGTACCTCGCCATCAGAACGCTTTCCTTCGGGTTCAAATGCTCTCGGACCAATGTGCACAAATCGTCGTATGATTTCTCCGTGGGTTTCGCTGGAGTGAGCAGATTCTTCATGAAGCCATACGTTGGTGCCCCACAGACAGTGAGGAGGATCGCCTTTCGTTTGCCAGCGCTCTCTTCCCCATCTAGCTCGTTGGCCACGAAGTATTGGTCGAGTCGCTCCACAAAAGTTTCCCAATCATCTCCCTCTGAGAATTTCTCCAGGATGCCCATTGTTCTCTGCATCTTTGGGTTCGCTATCTGTATCTCATCGCCAGTTGTTGTGTATGGAGAAAGAGTCAGACTGAACACTGTGAGCTCAAAGTAAAGTGTGACCGAAGTCTTTTATTGCAGGTCTCCAGAGTGCCTTTCCAACCTGTGAAGCCTCCTTAAATATCTGTGCTCCCAAGGGATTATGGGATCCCTTGGGACTCCAAGGGATGAGCCCTCTGGTGACTGTACAAAGTAACTACAACTTTACATATATAACAGTACGCACCGGGGGAAAGTGCCATAAGAGGTGGACCATCTTGGTGAGGCTAGCAAGAGTTAGTAATGATTTTATTTATGCACCCTCCATGTGCCATAAATATAGGTTCAGTGTACATGGATGATGTTATTTATCTTAAGGTTATGGCGATGTATTCATGCTTTAAGGCAATGACAAGAGGATCGATACAGTGTTTTAATGTGTCTGTATATGCTGTTCAATATTCAATCTTAGAAGCTGCAGCCTTCAAGATTTTGAATACACGTTTCAGCTTTATGCAGTTTGGAAGTGTTTGGAGTATACTCTCTATCCCTGGTCACCTCTTTGGAATAACCTATCTCTCCATTGACTGATTGCTTCTGTCATCTCAACTTCAGCTGCCATCTATTCCATCAACATCAGTGCCCTTGAAAAAATCTCACCTTGGTCCTCAGAATCTCACCATGATCAGCCCCAACACCAACATCACCAGCAACAGCAACAACACCACCAACATTCTCCGCAATTACCTGGTGCTGTACAGCACATCAGCACCTGACCACATTGTTGCCCAGGACGCTAGGGATGGTCACACCATGATCAGATTTACTTCAGTTGAAGCTGTACACCCTGGCTGCCACATGATGTGCCAGGTTGGCACCACCCCAAACCAGCACCATAAAGCATCCTTGTAATGCCCAAGCCATTCCTTTTGCACTCATGACCATTGCGGGGGGTGCCTTTATGTCTCACCATTCACTACAACTTACTCAGCCACTTCCAAAGGTGAACGCAAATCTGTCCAAGAAGGCAAAGTGTTCAAAATAAAGATTTCAATATTTGATAACACATTTGCAGAAATTGTACATGAACAGTGTCTAAAAGCCCCAAGTGCCTAACTTTGTGTGTTGTTAGTTGGTATGATTAGACAAGGGTGTGGGTGAGTGTGAGGGATGGCTAGTGAGATGGAGATGTGATAATGTAGATTGAAAGTGAGGGATGGGTGGAGATGCAAGGTAAGTTGGTGTGTGTAAGGATGTGCAGGAGCAGGGTAGTGAAGACAGAGTGATGGGGATGTGATGAGTGGCACAGCAGGATGAGGTTGAGTGCAGGTTTGCTGTAATGTTTTGTGATCTACTGAGATCATTGAAATGTGTGCGCCACTGCAGCCTGGTCCTCCTGACGACATCCCTGCTTGTGTCCTCCTGTGCAATGTGCAACCAGGTGCCGTTGGTGGCATGGGGAGGTCTCTTCCATCTATTGGAAAGGAAGAGAACCTCCCTGCGTGGTGTGATTCCCTCCGTAAGCATATGGAGGGAATCATGAGAGAGCTATGCACCTTTGAGCTTGCTTGTCAGTGTTTGCAGCACCTCAATGCTGCATAACACTGACAGCACAACTGTCAAAATATATGTGGGCATGGTCCCTTTAAGGAAACTGGCTGATGACGTTTCATCAAAAGACGGCATCAGACCCGCTTCCTTTTAATGGGCCGGGAACCTCGCAGGTTGGGCTTAACAAGCCCAATCAGGGCAAAATCACTTCAACAGAACGCAATGGAACTGGTAGTCGGGTCTCAGTCCGCCACATACCTCGGCCACACTTAGCCCGCCTTGGTAGGCGAAATCGCAGTAAGAGTTTCCGTAGCACGCGGCAAAGTATCGTCAGGTGCAGCTCTGAGGAATTTCCCATCTGTAATGATTAAGCACTTGAGTCAAGTAAAACGTATAACAGTATTAATGATTTTCTTATTTTCTTCCAGACTTCTAGCGGCAGCACTTGGGGTGAGTCTAAATTTGCTCCACTTTTCAATTTTGTAGTAAAAGCTGTAAATTACAAATAGTACCCTCTAGCCAAATGAGTATAGTGGTAACCTGAACAGATGATTTGCTGCTGCAGGATGCTCATCATTCTAATCTTCCTGCAGCACATGTCAGACACATTATACCTTGGAGGATGAGAAGAAAAGAGTCCTTCAGTATATTAACATAAACATGTTGATATTGTTTATATATCTTTACCATGAACTCAGGTAACACACATTAAAGTTTGGGGTTTCCTAGTGAGATTTTACTATTCCAGGTTGAAATGGACTCAAACTGCAATGATATCTGCAGTGGGTGTAAAGGGTAAATTCCCTGATCCCACACTGCCAGTAGTAAGCTACTATCCTGGATAACACGGTCTTAAAACACTTCCCAGAAAATGTTCAAATTTTCACTGTCAAATTCATCTTTCCATCCATTTCAGTACAGTGAATTATGACTGAATCTCTAAAAGTAAACATGGACAACTGAGTTTTAAAATTAAGAATAATTAAGCTCATTGAAAAAGAGGGTAACTTGAATAAAAAGTAGGCACCCTTATATATTGGAAAATAATATCTCCTGTACTCAAGGAAGTACAAGCCAAGTTTATGCAACTTGTCCTGATTATTTAACTTAAGTCCCGGTAAATTTTTGGTGAGTGCTATGCACCCCCTCCAAGATCAAAATATCCTTCCTGAGGTGCGGTACTCCAGATGGAGTCTAACCAAGGCTCTATACAACTGAAGCATAACTTTTTCCACTTTATATTTTAATCCCCTTAATATAAAGGCCAACATTCCGTCAGCCTTTTTGATTGCTTTTTGTAACTGTCTACTGGCCTTTAATGTTTTTCATACTTGAACTCCAAAATCTCTTTGGGCCCGAACTTGATGAAGGCCTCCGCCCGCCCAAGTGCTGCCCAAAGGACCACTGATGGCCACCGAGGTACCAAACAGTACTTTGAGCGCGGCTTTCATCAGAGATATCCCTCGAAGGTCGACGGGCGGCAAATGAGTGACTTACGCCACCAATCTGGGCGGTAGCCGGCAAGAACTCTCATTCTCGGTGGCAAAGGCTCTTGCCGCCCAAGTGCTGCCGAGGATGGAGTCGGGCCCACAGAGGGGCGAAGAGCTGAAAAGCAAAAGCATAAAAAAATAAATAAACCTCTGAAGACCTTCAGGGGACCCCATCCAGGTAAGTCCCCGTAAAGAAAAAAAATGACAAAAAGTGTTCTAACCTTTTTTTCCCCATCTTCCTACCTACCGTTGGAGATAGACCAGCCTCCAACCAGCGGTCCACCCCCGTTCTGCCGCCGACTGTCGTCGACTCCCGCCCACATCAATATCGCAGTTCGGTGGGCGGGAGGTCAGTTGCACGACTCGGCCGTCCACTGACGTCGGCGGGCGCTTCCCGGCAGCTCTCCCCTTCCGCCCGCCCCAGGTCACGTCGAAAGTGGCACTGGGAGGTTCGACAAGAGGAATGTCGATGGCAGTGAGCGGCAGTGGGCAGTAAATTCTTCAATTTCGGGCCCTTTGCTCATTTACAGTCCTTAATTTTTCACCATTTAGAAAGTACTCTGATGTTCTTTTTTGTATCCATATTGGATGACCTCACATTTGCCCACATTGATCTCTTGCCATAGTTTTGTCCACTCACTTAATCTGTTTATGTCCATTTGCAACTTCCTGCTCCCATCTGCACTACTTACTGTCCTTCCTAACTTAGAGTAATCTTCAAATTTAGATATATAATTCTTTTATCCAAGTCATTAATAAATGTGGTGAAAAGTTGAGGCCCCAGAACAAATCCCTGGGGAAGACCATTTGTCACATCCCGCCAATCAGTACCTACCCTTTATCGCCACTCTCTGTCTCCTACCTCCCAAACAATTTTGAACACAAGCTGCCTCAAATTCTGTGTGCTCTTATTTCTTTGCTAATAATCTCCTTTGTGGAATCTCAAAGAATTCCTTCTGGAAGTCCATATGGACAACATCCATAAATACTCACCTACCTCATTAGTGATCTTCTCAAAAAATTCTAAAAGATTTTCTGATTGGTCATTCAGTTGTATATTAGTTTTAGTGGACCTAAGTTCCCTGAGCTTCTATAAACAACACAGCTAAGCATTTCTGGCCATGTATTTAAAAATAAAAATGGGTAAGAAGTGCAACTAGCATCCCATGCATTGTCTGTCTATCTGCTAATAGGAATTTCATATCATGAGTGTCCAGTGAAACTACATCCACTTTTAAGTTGAGATTTTAACTGCATGGAAATGTATTGATTGCCTGTCTAACTCTATCTGGGAGAGTCCTGACTGCTAACCCAGGTCTTGGAGTAGCCTGCAATGAGAGGAATGGCCCTAAGTATGGTGTGTTGTGAAAAAAAGATCAGAAGATTGTCAAATTGAAAATAACTTGTGTTTAAAAAAAATCTGAGGTCTAATAATTTAAAATTAAAATGTAAAATGTGAATCCCTATTCTTTGACCTGTAATTTTAATTATTTTGAGTTTATAATTATAGACATGCCTAGCAATATTATAGCCTAGTTAACAAACCGGATAGAGCAATATTCAGGAGACATTGGTTAACATTTGAACTCTTTCCATTTTAATTGCTGAGGCAAAATTCTAGAAATGACTAGAAGCATAAAGGGATAAGGGACTCGGAGGAAACATAACCATTACAATAAAATTCATTAATGTGAATAAAGATCTTCACTGTTTGTATCAGATTTTCTCAACCGTCTCTTCATTGTAATTAAAAAGTCTATTACTTTCAAATGTTTAGTATCCTCGTGACCTTCTTGTTGATTGCATTCCATCTGATGTGCAAAAGGAGCGTCGAATGAACTCTGAGGTAATTGTATTTGGAAATAAAATGAAATGATCCTTGCCCTTTTGAAGAGCTTGTTTCAGGGACAGTATTTTATTTCTTCCCCTCTCCTTTCCTAAATGCAATGATTCAAGCTGAGGTACATTTCCATAAATGTCAGCAGCACTCGGGTACCTTACTCAAATAGCCGTTCTTAAATTGAGAGCCTAACCGGGATGGGGTGGGATTAAGGAGAAGACTCACAGCTGAGACTAATTCTATCCTCACTTTGACGACAATAGGGGGTGAATAGTCTGACTAATTTTGTTCTTTCCCTCTTTAACACTCAGGCCAGTTGTATTGCACCCACTGGGGCCAATTTCTATTTTGCTACTACCTCATTGTGCCTGAAAATGGGTGGTAGCACTGCCAAAATCATGTGGATGATTGCAAATCTGCTGGCTTACTCAGAGAAGGTTCACTAGGTTGATTCCAGAGATGAAGGGGTTGACTTATGAAGAAAGGTTGAACAGGTTGGGCCTATACTCATTGGAGTTTAGAAGAATGAGAGGTGATCTTATTGAAACATATAAGATACTGAGGGGGCTCGACAAGGTAGATGCAGAGAAGATGTTTCCACTCATGGGGGAATCTAGAACTAAGGGGTATAGTTTAAGAATAAGGGGTCGCCCATTTAGAACTGAGATGAGGAGGAATTTCTCTCAGAGGGTTGTAAATCTGTGGAATTCTCTGCCTCAGAAAGCTGTGAAGGCTGGGTTGTTGAATATATTTAGGGTGGAGATAGATAGATTTTTGAACGAAGGGAGTGAAGGGTTATGGGGTGCAGGCAGGGAAGTGAAGCTGAGCCCAAGATCAGATCAGCCATGATCTTATTAAATAGCGGAGCAGGCTCGAGGGGCCAAAAGGCCTACTCATGCTTCTATTTCTTCTGTTCTTACAGCTGGTTGTGTGCCTATTCTAATTTTCAGGGGGATCTTGATTTAGGTGGCTGGAGCTCCAGCTGGAAATTGGCAGAGGCCTCATTAATATTTTTAAATTGTAGTCAAATGACGCAGAGTTCATCTTTACCTGTATTACTGTCACCACTCAGGCACTTCCTAGATACCAGCCTGTATGCAGACTCATTCTTATGGATGTCTATGGTATGGGGTAATCTAAGGAGCTGTAGTTATTCTTGTAATCTTCATTCACTTTCAGAGCCATAAAATAAATTTAATTGACAGAGAATGCTATGTGACCACTAAGAACTCTGTGCTAGCAGTGCAAATTCATAACATTTATCCTTTGATCTTTCAATAAGTTTGGTGCTTAGTAATTTTCTACAGGTATCTAGCTTCAAACCATTGTTGAGGTTGAATAACCTGATTATATTCATATTAGCCATGCCTTTCAATTTTTGAAGACTTGGATCTCTCTTCTTGAGCTTATGTTCTCTAATATAACAAATGGAATTTTGATCCTTCCTCACTGAACACTTTCTCAATTGTGTCCTTCTGAATATAAGATGCTCCAAATAAACAAAGTTTTGTGTGTTACAAATGTATGCCTCAGCAGGCTCAGGCAGTGAATAGCTGAGCCTTAGAGCCCAGAAAAGCCCTTGTTCAATGCCTGGTTTGTGTTGAATTTTTTGTTGTCAGTTGGAACAGCAATAGGAACACTATAACTGGCCTTCGTGCCCCAGGCTAAGAAGTGAAAAATCAACCGAGGTTCTTGCTCCTCACATCACAATTGGCCTCAACAGTCTTAGGCTAAGAAGAGGAAAAATCAACTAAGTTCCCACTCCCAATCAAAATGCAATGACTTCTGTTGGAACTGTGCATGTGTGGACCGTTGGGTAAGGACAAGATTGTGCTAAGCAGTGATGCCTTCTGCAATTGAATACTCTGATGTCATGGCTCACGTGTAAAAAGTGTCCATGTAGGTACAATACTAGAGGATGCTTCGTACTTGTAGTACTGTACTCGAGCAGGGAGTCAACTCTTTTAGGACTGGAGGGCAGTAGTGAAGGAGACAGTTCGATTCCAATTTCAAACAACTTTCTCATGTAATTTGGAAGGTTCTGTTTTGAATGAAACACTTTAACAGCTGGATGATGGATGGTTTGAAATGGACAAAGTATAGGAATATGTCCAATTCATTTTGCCCCCTTCCATTGTGTACACGTGTTACTAATGTGCCTTCACCATACCTATTTACATATTAAGTTCTATTACCCAGCTTACTTAATTTGCCTAGATATTTTAAAATTCTGTTAACCTCCATTGCACTGTACATTGTACAGTTGAGAACTGCAAAACGCAGTATTAACTGGCAGATGCATTCAGTGAGCATCCCTCGGCCTCATTTTTAGTTGAAGCACCTTCACATTACACCTTCTTGCCTACAATAATTTGGGGTAATTTTAACTTTGGACAATAGTGTAAAACAATGGAAATTAAAATCGGTAGAGATGTACAATAGACGCTGATCCAGTATCATTCGTTTTACACTATCGCCCAAGTCAAAATTACCCCCGCTTTACAGCTGGCCCCTTAAACTAGGATAACTTTAAAACCTAATCTTATAGGATATTTACAGGATGCCTTACATGAAAAGTATTTCCCTTCAAGTAATAATTTTTTTTGTAGCAATATACAACAAAATATATCTTTTGTTACAGTAACTTATCAGTGTTGCAGGCAGTTGAGAGTGCACAGATCACAAAGATACTTCCATTAATGACATCTCTTTGATGATAATTGTATATCTTCTAGGTTTGCAAACTTGTGTTTTCCTTTTTGTGAATAACTGGGATGATGGGTATTAGATAATAGTCAACGTTAATTTAACACTGAGACCTAGAAGTTCGATTACCTGTTAAATGGGTGCATAAGTCTCCAATAGGGTAGGCTGAAAACACCTGGTGCTAGACTTTCCACTTCACATCACCCTTCTATGGCCCATCTATCACCCAAAATGGACCTCTATCGCCCATTTTGAGCAAAAAGTGGAAACTAGGCCCAAAACATCGCCGGAAAAACAGGTGCCTAAGTTTCCACTTTGATCGCCGAGATGATCGCCCAAATGATCACCCACACAAGGCCCATCCCAAGTTTCGGCACCTAGCATACACTTCACTGGGCCGATGCAAGGCCCAAAAGAGTGCTGAAACATAGTTGCTTTTTCTGGGCCTAAGAGAAGGAAATGGGCACTACGGACGCTATTTTTAACTTCGGAGGAAGGGTGGAGAATTAGTTGTGAATCATTTAGAGGAAATTGTACTCAGAAATTTGGGACAGGGAATATAAATAGGTATTATCAACTTATTTATGCTAAATAGATCTCATATATTGGAATTATTTAGTAAATAGCTTTTACATAGTGAAGTTATTTAATTATATTGTTGGTGTCTATCAAACTGATGGTATACAGCTTAGAGAATACAGAGAGGGCAGAGTACAGTGATTAGAGAGTATAGAGTAGAGAGATTATTGAAATTAGTGAAAGTAATTATTGATAGTGATTATGGGGCCTATGCTTTTCCTGCCTTTAATTGCAACTGCTCACACTGGTTACTGAAAGGATCAATCGAAGAGGTGGCACAGTAATGCGTAGACGGAGACGAAGACAGAGGAGGAGAACGTACAGCCAACGAAGGTACTTGGAAAAGCAATCCTACCTGAACTTGTCTGAAAATGCTTGTCTTAGGAGGCTGCGATTCCGGAAGGAGGTCATCGATGAGATATGTCAACTTGTCAAGGATAATCTGCAACCTTCCAGCACCATCAGAACCGCACTGTCCGTTGAGGTGAAGGTTACTGCTGCCCTAGCCTTTTACGCATTGGGATCTTTTCAGGCTTCAGCTGGCAACATCTGCCATATCTCTCAGCATGCTACACACTGCTGCATTCGATAGGTGACTGAAGCCCTTTATGCTCGCAGGATGGACTTCATAAGCTTCCCAATGACCAGGGAGGCACAGACCGAGAGGGCTTTGGGTTTCTCTAGAATAGCAGACTTCCCCAAGGTGCAGAGAGCAATAGACTGCACGCACGTTGCCCTGAAAGCACCCTTAAAGAACACTGAGGTGTTTCATTACAGAATGGGGTTCCACTCACTAAATGTGCAGCTTGTTGTCGACCATAATCAAACAATTATGACAGTAAATGCTACATTTCCTGGCAGCATCCATGATTCGCACATCTTACATGAAAGTGCTATCCCTGACCTGTTTGCCAATCAGCCAGAAGGTCACGGTTGGATGCTGGGGGAGAAAGGATATGGCCTTGCCAGTTGGCTCATGACCCCTCTGCATAATCCTGTCACTGAAACACAGAAATGGGTATAATGAAAGTCACAGAGCGACTCACAGCATCGTTGAAAAGACAATTGGAGTCCTAAAGCAGCGCTTCAGATGCCTGGATCATTCCGGAGGCAGCCTCCGGTACCACCCTGATCGGGTAGCAGAGTTTATTGTGGTGTGTTGCATGCTGCAAACCGAGCTATAAAGAGAGGACAAATAATGCCAGATCATGTTGCAGGTCCACCTCCAGAAGGAGATGAGACAGAAGAGGCAGCCGGCGTGGATGAAGAGGAGGAACAGGCGGGAGAGGATGCTGGCGAGGACATGGGGAGCTTAATCAGCCTGGCGATCTAGCACCGGTACCACCACAACTTTCCCGAAGACCAGTAGCCAGTGGCACTTACACAGCCGCTAAGCTTTTGTGTCAGCATCTTATTAATGAACGCTTCGCCTGAACTACTATTGTTGATATTGAAACGTTCAATTACAGTTACGATTAATCAAAAGTTTCATTTCCGTGGGGAAACAGAATAAACAAACAAATATGCATGAAAAACTGTACGTTGTAAGTAACTGAGAGAAGGTACAAAAGTTGTAGAACATTTTCTTTTGTTAAGAAACACAATTTTTTTTAAGAACCAATGAACAACATCCTCCCTCCAACCCCCCACCCCCCGCACCAACCCACCCTTCCCTCAAAACCCCAAAACATTAGAAGAAGAAAAAATTGAACATTTAAGTATTAATGACAATGGCTATTTAAGTAATGATAACAAGTGATCATTTATGTATTGACATAAGTGACCATTTAAGTAATAATAACAAGTGACCATTTAAGTAATAATACCAAGTGAACTTCTATGTAATAATAACAAGTGACCATTTCAGTGATGATAACAAGTGACCATTTAAGTAATAATAACAAGTGACCATTTCAGTATCGATAACAAGTGACCATTTCAGTATCGATAACAAGTGACCATTTCAGTAAGAATGGAAAGTGAACAGTTAAGTAATGATAACAAGTGAACATTTAATTATTGAATACAAGTGCCTAATTTAGTAACAATAACAAGAAAATAATAAAGTGATACTAACAAGTGAACATTTTTGAAACAAGTGAATATTGAAAAGCACTCCACCCTCCCTACCTGCGGCCATGTTTCCCTCCAGATCCTGTCCCACCCGTGTTCGAACACCGCCCGCCCGTTTTGGTCTATGCAGACCGACACCAAGACATCGTGCAGAGTGGGACGGCAAGACTTCCTGCATGGTGGAGGTAATGGAGCAGAAGCAGAAGCCTCAGGCTCTACTTCCGAGTCAGGAGGGACTGTGTCCTCCGTACTCACTGCGAGCGGACACGACACCTTGGGGTGCAGCACCGTGTCCAGCCAGCAACGCATGCCGTAGGGCATTTGTTGCGGCTGTCTGCTCCCAGATCTGCACAGAAGACCAGCTGGAGAAGCGTGAGCAGAACTCACTCCAGGTTGTGGAGAACTGACTCCAATTGGCTAAGAAACCCGCGAACCCCTGGATAAAGTCGCAACCGATCTCGACCGTCTCCCTGCACAGGGAAAGTAAGCTCTCCATCTGGTTCTCCGTGGCAGGTGAGTATAAATCACGCTGAATTAATATGATCTAAATTAATATGATTTGAGGCTTTGTCAAAATACCTGCTTCCTTTCTCCTCTCTCGCTCTCTCTCCCAGACCCACACAGAGCTTCTGAGCATGTGTGAAGACCTTGACCTCTCAAAACACGGGAAGGAGCATCAACCTGAAAAAAAACAATCAACCTGCACACGCGCAGTAATGCGTTGCTAGGGAAGCTTTTTTTTCCCATTCACTTCCGTTTTCTTTGGGCGATCATGAGATCGCCGAGAAATCACATCGCCCATTTGACATCGCTGGGCTAAGGCCGAGTGGAAAATTGCAAAAAAAATGGGCCTTGAGCCGGCGATCAGCACGGGCGATATGTCCCTCATCGCTGGAACAAGTCCCATTTTTTTCGGCCTTAGCCACCAAGTGGAAAGTCTAGCCCCTGGTCATTTCGAATCAGTGCGCTGCCTGCCATATTGGACAAAGCTTCTCCTTAGGCGTCCACAACGCACACCAGAATGAAGGAAAACATTGAATAACTTAATCAAATTAGGGTCCTGTACTTGTTGGAGGACCCATTTCCGATTTTGGTTTGTCCCAGTGCCCGATTCGCCACGTGCTAAACTCGCCCAGCAATCTGTGGTGCTAACAGACAGGAAGGACTGCTCAGTCTATATTGGACAGAATGGTCTCCGTGCTCAGCGATAAACCTTGATACAAATTGGAGCTGGACTCCAGCACTATTTAAAGGGATCATGCAGTACTTATAGGTTAGTTGCTGCTTAAATTCTGGATGATTTTTGGCTTGTTTTTTGACTCTGAAAAGTTAAGTTTGACTGCTCAGCAGAATATTTTGCTTTTTTTAAAATTCTTTCATGGAACGTGGATGTTGCTGGGCAAGGCCAGTATTTATTGCCCATTTCTAATTGCTCTTGAGAAGGTGGTGGTGAGCCGCCTTCTGGAACTGCTGCAGTGCGTGAGATGAAAGTATTCCCACACTGTTGTTAGGGAGGGAGTTCCAGGAATTTGACCCAACGGTGATATATTTCCACGTCAGGATGGCGTGTGATTTGGAGGGGAACTTGGAGATGGTGTTAATCCCATGCACCTGCTGCCCTTGTCCTTCTATGTGGTAGAGGTTATGGGTTTGGGAGGTCTGTCGAAGAAGTCTTGGCGAGTTGCTGTAGTGCATCTTGTAGATGGTACACATTGCAGCCACGGTGCGCCGGTGGTGGATAGTGCCAACCAAGCGGGCTGCTTTGTCCTGGATGGTGTCAAGCTTCTTGTGTGTTGTTGGAGCTGCACTCATCCAAGCAACTGGAGTGCATTCCATCACATTCCTGACTGTGTCTTGCAGATGGAGGAAAGTCTTTGGGGAGTCGGGAGCTAAGTCATTCGCCACAGAATACATAGCCTCTGTTGCACTGCTGTTTACTGCTTTATAAACTGCAGCTTGCATGCAGTCATGGGCAGGCTTGTAGGGCTGCCTTCAGGGCTGGTGGTCGAGGGGGAGCAGAAAGGAAGACAGCAGAGAGCAAGAGTAGTTGCAACAAGATGGAGGAGATGGGCACTGCTCAGGAGACCATATCCACAGCGGGTATTCAGGGAGCACTTCAACTTCAACTTCACTGATTATTAATGTATGAGGTGCCAAAGCTTCACCAAAAAGTCTTCCACCAGCCTATGTCACCAACAGTAGCCAGAACTCAAGCCTCACACCTGGGCATGAACAGCACTACTTGTGGCCATCCACGTCACTTTTACGACACGGCTCCTTTCGGGTTGCAGTTCAGAGTCCAATGCTGTATCAGGGAGGTGACTGATGCTCTCTTCACAAGAGGAACACTGACATCTCATGTTCCATGGAAAGAAAGAAGCAGGACAAGGAAGCACTAGCCTTCACCCACAATGCAGACTTCCCCAGGGTGCAAGGTGCCATTGAATACACCCATATTGCTTTCCGTGCTCCCTATTATCAGACTGGTATCGTTATCAAGAGGAACGAGGGTCTAGCGAGAAGGGGGAACTGAGGGAAATCCTTATTAGTCAGCAAATGGTGTTAGGGAAATTGAAGGGACTGAAGACCAATAAATTTCTCGGCCTGATAGTCTGCAAACCCAGAGTACTTAAGGAAGTGGTCCGAGAAATAGTTGATGCATTGGTGATCATTTTCCAACATTCCATGGACAGGGTCAGTTCCTATGGATTGGAGGGTAGCTAATGTAACCCCACTTTTTAAAAAAGGAGGGAGAGAGAAAACAAGATATTATAGACCGATTGGCCTGATATCGGTGGTGGGGAAGATGCTGGAATCAATTATTAAAGATGTAATAGCAGCGCATTTGGAAAGCAGTGACAGGATCGGTCCAAGTCAGCATGGATTTATGAAAGGAAAATCATGCTTGACAAATCTTCTAGAATTTTTTTGAGGATGTAATTAGTTGAGTGGATAAGGGAGAACCAGTGGATGTGGTGTATTTGGACTTTCAAAAGGCTTTTGACAAGAGATTAGTGTGCAAAATTAAGGCACATGGTATTGGGGTAATGTATTGAAGTGGATAGAGAACTGGTTGGCAGACAGGAAGCAAAGAGTGGGAATAAATGGGTCCTTTTCAGAATGGCAGGCAGTGACTAATGGGGTGCCGCAGGGTTCAGTGCTGGGACCCCAGCTATTTACAATACGCATTAATGATTTAGATGAAGGAATTGAATGTAATATCTCCAAGTTTGCAGATGACACTAAGCTGGGTAGTAGGGCGAGCTGTGAGGAGGATGCAAAGAGGCTGCAGGGGGACTTGGACAGGTTAGGTGAGTGGGCAAATGCATGGCAGATGCAGTATAATGTGGATAAATGTGAGGTTATCTACTTTGGTGGCAAAAACAGGAAAGCAAATTATTATCTGAATGGTGATAAATTAGTAAAAGGGGAGGTGCAACGAGACCTGGGTGTCATCGTACATCAGTCATTGAAGGTAGGCATGCAAGTACAGCAGGCAGCAAAAAAGCAAATGTCATGCTGGTCTTCATAGCAAGGGGATTTGAGTATACAGGGGTATTCAACATTTAGGAAGGACAGACAGAAAGGAAAAGGAGGTGGGGTGGCGTTGCTGGTTAAAGAGGAAATTAATGCAATAGTAAGGAAGGACATTAGCTTGGATGATGTGGAATCGGTATGGGTAGAGCTACGGAATACCAAAGGGCAGAAAATGCTGGTAGGAGTTGTGTACAGACCACCAAACAGTAGTAGTGAGGTTGGGGACAACATCAAACATGAAATTAGGGATGCGTGCAATAAAGGTACAGCAGTTATCGTGGGTGACTTTAATCTACATATTGATTGGGTGAACCAAACTGGTAGCAATGCAGTGGAGGAGGATTTCCTGGAGTGTATTCGGGATGGTTTCCCAGACTATTATGTCGAGGAACCAACTAGAGGGCTGGCCATCCTAGGGTCATGTGTAATGAGAACGGACTAATTAACAATATTGTTGTGCGAGGCCCCTTGGGGAAGAGTGACCATAATATGGTAGAATTCTTTATTAAGATGGAGAGTGACACAGTTAATTCAGAGACTAGGGTCCTGAAGTTAAGGAAAGGTAACTTCGATGGTATGAGACGTGAATTTGCTAGATTAGACTGGCGAGTGATACTTAAAGGATTGACAGTGGATAGGCAATGGCAAATATTTAAAGATCACATGGATGAACTTCAACAATTGTACATCCCTGTCTGGAGTAAAAATAAAACGGGGAAGGTGGCTCAACCGTGGATAACAAGGGAAATTAAGGATAGTGTTAAATCCAAGGAAGAGGCATATAAATTGGCCCGAAAAAGCAGCAAACCTGAGGACTGGGAGAATTTTGTAATACAGCAGAGGAGGACAAAGGGGTTAATTAAGAGAGGGAAAATAGAGTATGAGAGGAAGTTTGCTGGCAGCATAAAAACTGACTGCAAAAGCTTCTATAGATATGTGAAGAGAAAAAGATTAGTGAAAACAAATGAAGGTCCCTTGCGGTCAGATTCAGGTGAATTTATAATGGGGAACAAAGAAATGACGGACCAGTTGAACAAATATTTTGGTTCTGTCTTCACGAAGGAAGACACGAATAACCTTCCGGTAATACTTGGGGACCGAGGGTCCAGTGGGAAGGAGGAACTGAAAGAAATCCTTATTATGCGGAAAATTCTGTTACAAAGAAACATAGAAACATGGAAAATAGTGCAGGAATAGGCCATTCCTCCCTTCGAGCCTGCACCATCATTCAATAAGATCATGTTTGATCATTCACTCATTCCCTTTCCAGCTTTCTCTCCATTCCCCTTGATCCTCTTAGCCATAAGGGCCATATCTAACTCCCTCTTGAATATATCCAATGCATTGGCAACAATAACTCTCTGCGGCAAGGAATTCCACAGGTTAACAACTCTGAGTGAAGAAGTTTCTCCTCATCTCAGTCCTAAATGGCCTACCCCTTATCCTAAGACTGTGTCCCCTGGTTCTGGACTCCCCCAACATCGGGAACATTCTACCCGCATCTAACCTGTCCCGTCCCGTCAGAATCTTATATATTTCTATGAGATCCCCTCTTATCTTTCTAAACTCCAATGTATAAAGGCCCAGTTGATCCAATATCTCCTCATATGTCAGTCCAGCCATCCCTGGAATCAGTCTGGTGAACCTTCGCTGCACTCCCTCAAGAGCAAGAACGTCCTTCCTCAGATTAGGAGACCAAAACTGAACACAATATTCCAGGTGAGGCCTCACCAAGGCCCTGTACAACAACAGTAAGACCTCCCTGCTTCTATACTCAAATCCCCTAGCTATAAAGACCAACATGCAGTTGTGTATCTGTAAAGCATGCATTCCCATGTTCCGCCACCAGGGAGTACATCCCCTAAAGTCCCAAGGGATCCCAGCATCCCTTGGGAGCACTGTATATAAGCTGGCCCCTAAGGCCTGTTCCTGACTCTGGAGTGTCTTAATAAAGACTGAGGTCACAGTTACTTTAACCTCCCTGTGTGCAGTCCCATCTGTGTTAGGAACACAACAACTGGCGACGAGTATACGAATCCAATGCAAAGATGCATCAAACTGTGGGCATCCTGGAAAAGTTCTCGGAGGGTGAGGACTGGGAAGCAAATGTCGAATGGCTAGACCAGCACTTTGTAGCCAATGAGCTGGACGGAGAAGGAAGCACTGCAAAAAGGAGAGCGGTCCTCCTCATGGTCTGTGGGGCACCGACCTACAGCCTCATGAAGAATCTTCTGGCTCTGGTGAAACCCACAGATAAGTCATATGAGGAGCTGTGTACACTGGTTCGGGAGCATCTTAACCGGAGGGAGAGCGTGCTGATGGCGAAGTATTGGTTCTACACGTGCCAGCGATCTGAAGGTCAGAAAGTGGCGAGCTACGTCGCTGAGCTAAGGCGACTTACAGGACAATGTGAGTTTGATGGCTACCTGGAGCAGATGCTCAGAGACTTTTTTGCACTGGGCATTGGCCACGAGTCCATCCAACAAAAACTTTTGACTGCAGAGACACCGACCCTCAGTAAGGCCATTGCGATAGCACAGGCGTTTATGCCCACCAGTGATAACACCAAACAAATCTCTCAGCACACAAGTCCGAGCAATGTTCATAAATTAACTGGAACTGTGTTTGTGAGCAGAAATGTACAGGGCAGAAACCATGAGTCTGCAACTGCCAGCAGGCCTCAGGTGACCCAGATGACTCAGAATCCACAACAAAGGATGAATGCAAGGCAATTCACACCTTGTTGGCGTTGTGGAGGCTTCCATTCAGCCTATTCATGCTGCTTCAAAGGGTATGTTTGCAAGAGCTATGGAACAATGGGGCACCTCCAACGAGCTTGCAGACGAGCTGCGACCTCAGCATACCTGCAAACCACCACATGGCAGAGGAAGATCAGTCCATGGTGGATCAAAGCAATTTCGAGCCTCAGAGAGAGGAGGCAGATGCTGAAGTACACGGGGTGCACACATTTTCGATGAAATGTCCACCGAGAATGCTAAATATAAAATTGAATGGCTGAGACCTTAAACAATTATTTTGCTTCGGTCTTCACAGTGGAAGACACAAAAACCATACCAAAAATTGCTGGTCACAGGAATGTGGGAAGGGAGGACCTTGAGACAATCACTATCACTAGGGAGGTAGTGCTGGACAGGCTAATGGGACTCAAGGTAGACAAGTCCCCTGGTCCTGATGAAATGCATCCCAGGATATTAAAAGAGATGGCGGAAGTTATAGCAGATGCATTCGTTATAATCTACCAAAATTCTCTGGACTCTGGGGAGGTACCAGCGGATTGGAAAGCAGCTAATGTAACGCCTCTGTTTAAAAAAGGGGGCAGACAAAAGGCAGGTAACTATAGGCCGGTTAGTTTAACATCTGTAGTGGGGAAAATGCTTGAAGCTATCATTAAGGAAGTAATAGCAGGACATCTAGATAGGAATAGACGCAACATGGATTCATGAAGGGGAAATCATGTTTAACTAACTTACTGGAATTCTTTGAGGATATAACGAGCATGGTGGATAGAGGTGTACCGATGGATGTGGTGTAATTAGATTTCCAAAAGGCATTCGATAAGGTGCCACACAAAAGGTTACTGCAGAAGATAAAGGTACGCGGAGTCAGAGGAAATGTATTAGCATGGATCGAGAATTGGTTGGCCAATCAGAAAGCAGAGAGTCGGGATAAATGGGTCCTTTTCGGGTTGGAAATCGGTGGTTAGTGGTGTGCCACAGGGATCAGTGCTGGGATCACAACTGTTTACAATATACAAAGATGACCTGGAAGAGGGGACAGAGTGTAGTGTAACAAAATTTGCTGATGACACAAAGATTAGTGGGAAAGCGGGTTGTGTAGAGGACACAGAGAGGCTGAAAAGAGATTTAGATAGGTTAAGCGAATGGCTAAGGTTTAGCAGATGGAATACAATGTCGGAAAATGTGAGGTCATCCACCTTGGAGAAAAAAAACAGTAAAAGGGAATATTATTTGAATAGGGAGAAATTACAACATGCTGCGGTGCAGAGGGACCTGGGGGTCCTTGTGCATGAATCCCAAAAAGTTAGTTTGCAGATGCAGCAGGTAATCAGGAAGGCGAATGGAATGTTGGCCTTCATTGCGAGAGGGATGGAGTACAAAAGCAGGGAGGTCCTGCTGCAACTATATAGGGTATTGGTGAGGCCGCACCTGGAGTACTGCGTGCAGTTTTGGTCACCTTACTTCAGGAAGGATGTACTAGCCTTGGAGGGGGTACAGAGACGATTCACGAGGCTGATTCCGGAGATGAGGGGGTTAACTTGTGATGATAGATTGAGTAGACTGGGTCTTTACTCGTTGGAGTTCAGAAGGATGAGGGGTGATCTTATAGAAACATTTAAAATCATGAAAGGGATAGACAAGATAGAGGCAGAGAGGTTGTTTCCACTGGTCGGGGAGACGAGAACTAGGGGGCACAGCCTCAAAATACGGGGGAGCCAATTTAAAACTGAGTTGAGAAGGAATTTCTTCCCCCAGAGGGTTGTGAATCTTTGGAATTCTCTGCCCAAGGAAGCAGTTGAGGCTAGCTCATTGAATGTATTCAAATCACAGATAGATAGATTTTTAACCAATAAGGAAATTAAGGGTTATGGGGAGCGGGCGGGTAACTGGAGCTGAGTCCATGGCCAGATCAGCCATGATCTTTTTGAATGGCGGAGCAGGCCCGAGGGGTTAGATGGCCTACTGCTGTTCCTAATTCTTATGTTCTTATGAATGGCTTACCCATAGCCATGGAACTGGACACGGGCGCTAGCCAATCCATCATGAGTAAAAAGATGTTTGAGAGACTGTGGTGCAACAAGGCACTCAGACCAGCCCAGAGCCCCATCCACACGAAATTAAGAATGTACACCAAAGAGCTCATCACTGTCCTGGGCAGCACCATGGTCAAGGTCACCTATGAGGGCACGGTGCACGAAATGCCACTCTGGATTGTCCCGGGCGATGGCCCCACACTGCTTGGAAGGAGTTGGCTGGGCAAAATCCGCTTGAACTGGATGACATCTGAGCGCTATCACATGTCGATGAGCCCTCATGTACCCAGGTTCTCAACAAATTTCCTTCCCTTTTTGAGCCAGGAATTGGAAACTTTTCCGGGGCGAAGGTGTGGATCCACTTGGTCCCAGAGGCACAACCCATTCACCACAAGGCGCGGGTGGTACCTCATATGATGAGGGAGAGAATGGAAATCGAGCTGGGCAGGCTGCAATGCAAGTACATCATCTCCCCAGTGGAATTCAGCGAGTGGGCCAGCCCGATTGTTCCAGTACTCAAAAGAGATGGCACGGTCAGGATTTGCGGCGATTATAAAGTAACTATTAATTGTTTCTCACTACAGGACCAATACCCACTACCTAAGGCAGACGACCTATTTGCGACGCTGGCAGGAGGCAAGACGTTCACCAAGCTCGACCTGACTTCGGCCTACATGACGCAGGAGCTGGAGGAGTCTTCGAAGGGCCTCACCTGCATCAACACGCACAAGGGACTGTTCATCTACAACAGATGCCCGTTTGGAATTCGGTCAGCTGCAGCGATCTTCCAGAGAAACATGGAGATTCTACTCAAGTCGGTACCACGCACATTGGTTTTTCAGGACAACATATTGGTCACGGGTCGGGACACTGTCGAGCATCTACAAAACCTGGAGGAGGTCCTCCAGCGACTAGATCGCGTAGAGCTGCGGCTGAAGAGGTTGAAATGCATCTTCATGACAACAGAAGTGGAGTTTTTGGGGAGAAAGATCGCGACGGACAGCATTCGGCCCACAGACGACAAGACAGAGGCTATCAGGAACGCACCCAGGCCACAGAATGTCACGGAGCTGCGGTCATTCCTGGGACTCCTCAACTATTTTGGTAACTTGCTACCGGGGTTAAGTACCCTCTTAGAGCCCCGACATGTGTTATTGCATAAAGGTGAGAACTGGGTATGGGGAAAAACACCAAGTAATTGCTTTTGAGAAAGCCAGAAACATTTTATGCTCCAACAAGCTGCTTGTATTGTATAACCCGTGTAAAAGACTTGTGCTAGCATGTGATGCGTCGTTGTACGGAGTCGGGTGTGTATTACAACAAGCTAATGTTGCGGGGAAGTTGCAACCTGTCGCCTATGCCTCCAGGAGCTTTTCTAAGACCGAGAGGGCCTGCAGCATGATTGAGAAAGAGGCATTAGTGTGTGCGTTCGGGGTAAAGAAAATGCATCAGTACCTGTTTGGCCTCAAATTTGAGCTGGACACCGATCACAAGCCCCTCATATCCCTGTTCACTGAAAACAAGGGGATAAATACTAATGCCTCAGCCCGCATACAAAGGTGGGCACTCGCGCTATCAGCGTATAACTATACCATCCGCCACAGGCCAGGCAGCGAAAACTGTGCGGGTGCTCTCAGTCGGCTACCATTGCCCACCATGGGGGTGAAAATGGTGCAGCCTGCAAACTTGTTGGTGGTGGCGCAGCCTGCAGACTTGTTGATGGTCATGGAAGCGTTTGAAAATGATAAATCACCTGTCACGGCCCGCCAGATTAAGACTTGGACCAGCCAAGATCCTCTGCTGCCCCTAGTAAAAAACTGTACTGCATTGGAGCTGGGCCAGCATCCCCGTTGAAATGCAAGAGCTAATCAAGCCATTCCAGCGGTGAAAGGATGAGCTGTCCATTCAGGCAGACTGCCTGTTGTGGGGTAGCCACAAAGTGCTACCCAAAAAGGGCAGGGAGACGTTCATCTCGGATCTCCACAGCACACACCAGGGTATAGTAATGATGAAAGTGATAGCCAGATCCCACGTGTGGTGGCCCGGTATCGACTCTGACATGGAGTCCTGTGTACGGCCATGCAGCGCGTGTGCTCAGTTGAGCAACGCGCCCAGAGACGCACCACTAAGTTTGTGGTCCTGGCCCTCCAGACCATGGTCAAGGATCCATGTCGACTATGCGGGCCCGTTTCTCGGTAAAATTTTCCTGGTGGTGGTGGATGCCTTTTCAAAATGGATTGAATGTGAAATAATGTCAGGAAGCACCACCACTGCCATCATTGAAAGTCTGAGGGCTATGTTTTCCACCCACGGCCTGCTTGACATACTGGTCAGTGACAACGGGCCATGTTTCACCAGTGCCGAATTTAAAGAATTCATGACCCGCAATGGTATCAAACATGTCACCTCGGCCCCGTTTAAACCAGCCGCCAATGGCAGGCAGTACAAACAATCAAACAGAGCCTTAAACGAATCACAGAAGGCTCACTGCAAACCTGCCTGTCCCGACTACTGCTCAGCTACTGCACGAGACCCCACTCGCTCACAGGGGTGCCCCCGGCTGAGCTACTCATGAAAAGGACACTTAAAACCAGACTCTCGCTGGTTCACCCCAACCTGCATGATCAGGTAGAGAGCAGGCGGTAGCAACAAAATGTAAACAATGGTCGCACCACTGTGTCACGGGAAATTGATCTGAATGACCCTCTGTATGTGCTAAACTATGGACATGGTCCCAAGTGAATCGCAGGCACGGTGATAGCTAAAGAAGGGAGTAGGGTGTTTGTAGTTAAACTAGACAATGGACAAATTTGCAGAAAGCACCTGGACCAAACGAGGCTGCGGTTCACAGACTGCCCTGAACAACCCACAGCAGACACCACCTTTTTCGAGCCCACAACCCACACCCAAATGATCAACGACACCACCCCGGACCAGGAAATTGAACCCATCACATCCAACAGCCCAGCAAGGTCAGGCTTACCCAGCAGCCCTGCAGGGCCAACAACACGCCAGCCCAGCGAGGGCACAGCCAACACACCAGAATAGACATTTGTACCGAGGCGGTCCACCAGGGAAAGAAAGGCTCCCGACCACCTCACCTTGTAAATAGTTTTCACTTTGACTTTGCGGGGGAGTGATGTTGTGTATCTGTAAAGCATGCACTCCCATGTTCCGCCAGCATGGAGCGCATTCCCTGAAGTCCCAAGGGATCCAAGCATCCCTTGGGAGCACTGTAGATAAGCAGGCCCCTAAGGCCTGTTCCTCATTCTGGAGTTTCTTAATAAAGACTGAGGTCACTGTTACTTTAACCTCCCTGTGTGCAGTCTCATCTGTGTTAGGAACACAACACATACCATTTGCCTTCTTCACCGCCTGCTGTACCTGTATGCCAACTTTCAATGACTGATGAACCATGACATCCAGGTTTTGTTGCACCTCCACTTTTCCTAATCTGCTGCCATTCAGATAATATTCTGTCTTCGCCTTTTTGCCCCCAAAGTTGATAACCTCACATTTATCCACATTATACTGCATCTGCCATGCATTTGCCCACTCACCTAACCTGTCCAAGTCACCATGCAGCCTCTTAGCTTTCCCGTCACAGCTCACACCGCCACTCAGTATAGTGTCATCTGCAAACTTGGAGATATTACACTCAATTCCTTCATCTAAATCATTGATGTATATTGTAAAGAGCTGGGATCCCAGCACCGAGCCTGCGGCACTCCACTAGTCACTGCCTGCCATTCTGAAAAGGACCCGTTTATCCCGACTCTCTGCTTCCTGTCTGCCAACCAGTTCTCTATCCACGTCAGTATATTACCCCCAATACCATGTGCTTTTATTTTGCACAGCAATCTCTTGCGTGGGACCTTGTCAAAAGCCATTTGAAAGTCCAAATACACCACATCCACTGGTTCTCCCTTGTCCACTCTACTAGTTATATCCTCAAGAAATTCCAGAAGATTTGTGTGAGGGAAATTGATGGGATTGAAGTCCGATAAATCCCCGGGGCCTGATAGACTGCATCCCAGAGTACTTAAGGAAGTGTAGAGAGAAATATTGGATGCATTGGTGATCATTTTCTAACAGTCTATCGACTCTGGATCAGTTCCTATGGACTGGAGGGTAGCTGATGTAACACCAATTTTTAAGAAAGGATGGAGAGAGAAAACGGGTAATTATAAACTGGTTAGCCTGACATCAGTAGTGGGGAAAATGTTGGAATCAATTATTAAAGATGAAATAGCAGCACATTTGGAAAGCAGTGATGGGATCGGTCCAAGTCAGCATGGATTTATGAAAGGAAAATCCTGCTTGACCAATCTTCTAGAATTTTTTGAGGATGAAACTGGTAGAGTGGACAAGGGAGAACCAGTGGATGTGGTGTATTGGGACTTTCAAAAGGCTTTTGACAAGGTCCCACACAAGAGATTGGTGTGCAAAATTAAAGCACATTGTATTGGGGGTAATATACTGACGTGGATCGAGAACTCATTGGCAGACAGGAAGCAGAGAGTCGGGATAAACGGCTCCTTTTCAGAATGGCAGGCAGTGACTAGTGGGGTGTCGCAGGGCTCAGTGCTGGGACCCCAGCTATTTACAATAAACATTAATGATTTTGATGAGGGAATTGAGTGTAATATCTCCAAGTTTGCAGATGACCATAAGCTGGTTGGCGGTATAAGCTGTGAGGAGGATGCTAAAAGGCTGCAAGGGTGACTTGGACAGGTTAGGTGAGTGGGCAAACGTGTGGCAGATGCAGTACAATGTGGATAAATGTGAGGTTATCCACTTTGGTGGCAAAAGCACGAAGGCAGAATATTACCTGAATGGCGGCAGATTATTAAAAGGGGAAGTGCAATGAGACCTGGGTGTCATGGTACATCAGTCATTGAAAGTTGGCATGCAGGTACAGCAGGCGCTGAAGGCGGCAAATGGTATGTTGGCCTTCATAGCTAGGGGATTTGAGTATAGGAGCAGGGAGGTCCTACTGAAGTTGTACAGGGCCTTAGTGAGGCCTCACCGTGAATATTGTGTTCAGTTTTGGTCTCCTAATCTGAGGAAGGGCATTCTTGCTATTGACGGAGTGCAGCGAAGGTTCACCAGACTGATTCCCAGGATGGCTGGACTGACATATGAGGAGAGACTGGATCAACTGGGCCTTTAAAAATTGGAGTTTAGAAGGATGAGAGGGGATCTCATAGAAACATATAAAATTCTGATGGGACTGGACAGGTTAGATGCAGGAAGAATGTTCTCGATGTTGGGGAAGTCCAGAACCAGGGGACATAGACTAAGGATAAGGGGTAAGCCCTTTATGACTGAGATAAGGAGAAACTTCTTCACTCAGAGAGTTGTTAACCTGTGGAATTCCCTGCCGCAGAGAGTTGTTGATGCCAGTTCATTGGATATATTCAAGAGGGAGTTAGATATGGCCCTGATGGCTAAAGGGATCAAGGGGTATGGAGAGAAATCAGGAAAGGGGTACTGGGGTGAATGATCAGCCAAGATCTTATTGAATGGTGGTGCAGGCTCGAAGCGCGAAATGGCCTTCTCCTGCACCTATTTTCTATCTTTCTATATAGGAGCAGGGAGGTCTTGTTGCAGTTGTACAGGGCCTTGGTGAGACCACACCTTAAGTATTGTGTGAATTTTTGGTCTCCTAATCTGAGGAAGGACGTGCTTGCTATTGGGGGAGAGCAGCGAAGGTTCACCAGACTGATTCCCTGGATGGTAGGACTGACATATGAAAAAAGACTGGATCGGCTAGACTTATACTGACTGAAATTTAGAAGAATGAGAGGGGTTCTCATAGGAACGTATACAATTCTCATGGGACTGGATAGATTAGATGCAGGAAGAATGTTCCTGATGTTGGTGAAGTCCTGAGCCAGGGGACACAGTCTAAGGATAAGGGGTCAGCCATATAGGACCGAGATGAGGAGAAACTTTTTCACCCAGAGAGCTGTGAACTTGTGGAATTCTCTGCCACAGAAAGTTGTGGAGTCCAGTTCGTTGGACATATTCAACAGGGAGTTAGATGTGGCCCTTACAGCTAAAGGGATCAGCGGGTATGGAGAGAAGTCAGGGGTGGGGTACTGAGGTTGCATGATCAGCCATTATCATATTGAATGGCGGTGCAGGCTCGAAGGGCCGAATGACCTGCTCCTGCACCTATTTTCTACGTTTCTATAAGGGATTCTAGTCCCTCAAAATACAGCTGGTTTGTGACAACTGGCAGTGCATTATGCAGGTCTGTGCTCAATGTCCTGGCAGACTCTTCCATCCTGCACCAGTCTTCTGTGCTGCCTTTTTGAAGCTAGGCCATCTAGCTTATAGTCTAGCTACTGGGTAATGGAATACCCCTCCAGGCATGACTCATGACTCCTTTCAAGACCCTGGAACAGCTGTAGCACTGATCTGCAATGAGAGTCACGTCATCACAAGACAGGATCAAACAAACACTTGTTTCTGCTACCTAACCGTTCTGGAGGAGCGATGCAGTGCACCCCTAAGCCGTTATCCAGATTTGTGCTCATTTGCATGCTGCATAATTTTGCGATAATGAGGGACCAGCCTTGACCACCACCTGGGAAACAAGAAGTGCAGCAAGAGTCAGAGGATGAGGATGAAGGCATCAGTGCCCCTAGCTGCCAGAGCTCTGAGAGCAGTGCTTTACCTAAACCATCACTCCCATCTCAATACATCAATAGTCCCACAATTCTTACCACCATCCTTACTGTCACTATCCAATTGCCTTCCTTCAGTCCAAGCTTATGCATCTTGCCCTCACTTCACTACAAATATAAACACCATCAAAACCAGAACAAAAACCACATTTATCAAACAACTCAATTCAATCTCTATCCAACTGTGAACAGAGATAATTGGGAATCACCTTTGTGCAACTCTTTAGTGCCTGTCTTGTCTGCTTCCTATCCTAGTGCTCCTACAAAGTCCCAGTAACTGCAACTTAGGAAGTGGAAGGTTGCTGAGCTTGCATTGAGAACACTGTAGATGGCCATGCTGGGCGACCTCAAGCAGCTCTGGGCCATGAGGGCATGGCTGCAGATGTGTGGGCCAGCTGGTCGGGTGCCACTAATAAGGACAGTGGCAAAGTGGCTAGCGGAGAACAAGTGTCTCTCTGATGGAGCCAAGATCACTCTCCTGGGACTGACCTCAACAGTCCTTTGGCTCTGCATGAGAACAGAGTGCAGGGTTGCTCTAATGGAAACATAGAAACATAGAAACTTAGAAAATAGGTGCAGGAGTAGGCCATTCGGCCTTCAAGCCTGCACCGCCATTCAATGAGTTCATGGCTGAACATGCAACTTCAGTACCCCATTCCTGCTTTCTCGCTATACCCCTTGATCCCCCTAGTAGTAAGGACTACATCTAACTCCTTTTTGAATATATTTAGTGAATTGGCCTCAACAACTTTCTGTGGTAGAGAATTCCACATGTTCACCACTCTCTGGGTGAAGAAGTTTCTCCTCATCTCAGTCCTAAATGGCTTACCCCTTATCCTTAGACTGTGACCCCTGGTTCTGGACTTCCCCAACATTGGGAACATTCTTCCTGCATCTAACCTGTCTAAACCCATCAGAATTTTAAACGTTTCTCTGAGATCCCCTCTCATTCTTCTGAATGCTTTGGAGCCCCCTGTTAACAGTGACCCCAAAAGCCAAGGTGGCAGCTGTCTGTACTTTCATGGCAGCTATGAGAGCTATCAGGAGCGGCTCCATGCCGGTGGGCGCCACTGTCTTATCGCTCGGTCCAAGTTGGACAAAAAGGCCTGCATGCTCGCTTGAAGCCTTGAAAGAAGTTGGAGCTGGACTCCTCAAAGTCAGCTTCTGAGTCCTCTGTAGCAGAGCTAACATGCAAACTCACCCTCTAATAAGCTGACACCTGTGGTGTCCTATTCCCCTGCCCTGGCTTTTGCACATGCGTACCCAGTGATTCATCACACGAAGACCCTGCCTCTAGCCTAGCTGCCAAAGTATGCGTCATGCCAATATCTGAGCTGCAGCTTGCAAGGGTAAGATCGAGTGATGCTGTATCATCTGTATAGCTGGCTTCCTCTTTCTCAAGTGGCAGATGTATGTCCATATCTTCAGCACCTGAATTAAAAGAGAGGGAGAAGGGTTTGCTTTTTGTGGAAAGGGAGAGCAGAGAGAGAGAGAGAGAGAGAGAGAAATGTCTGGTGAAAGCATCTGCAGTTTGTCATGTAGAGTGTTTAGGGTGAGATAGAAGTAATAAGGGAAAAAGAGGATAAGGTGTGAAGAAACCCTGTGCAACATCTCCAACATTGCCAGTTGCCATGGCCTCGACGCTGTCCCTGCCCGTGGCCAGCACACTTCCTTTGACGGGGGAGAGAGTATGAAGGCAGGCTTGACCTCTGCTGCTAACGTGCTATCTGGAGTTGTTGCTGACCTTCTGAAGAAAGACAGGAGCGTGTCAGTGATAGTCTTGTGAGATGTTTAGAGAATACCTATTTTAATGGAATGCTTGGTATTCAGTGAGATTTAGGGAAGTGAGTATGTAAGAAGGATGAGAAGGTGGTATGATACAGTGATTGCAGAATAGTGAAGTGGACGAGAGGAGCATTGTGAATAATGAGGCTGGAGGTGTGGGCAGAGAGTAACAGAGCAGTATTCTTACCTTAATACTCTGGTAAGGTCATTGAACTTTTTGTGACATTGCAACCATGACCTTGGAGCTAAGCTCCTGGCATTGCCGTCCTCAGCGATCTCTTCCCACTGGTGATGGCATTTTTGCCTGGAAGGCTTTATCGAAGAACATTAGAATTCGGAACAGGAGCAGGTCATTCGGCCCTTCGAACCTACTTTGGCATTCAATAAGATCATGGCTGACCTTCTAAATGAAATCCACCTTCCTTACTCTCCCCATATCCGTTAAATCCCTTAATATCCAAAAATTGATTGATCTCTGTCTTGTACATACTCAACCACTGAGCATCCACAGCTCTCTGTGGTCGAGAATTCCATGAATTTGTTGCAAGCCTGACTCACGATAATGAGCAGGCAGCACAAATATTACATGACGCCTGGAACAACACCAACAAGCATTTGAATTTATGTTTTAATGAACAAATCACAGTATAATAAGTCCAAGAGAGCATCTACTGCCCGATGGGTTCATATTTAAGCATTCTTATTACATAGATAGAAAATTTATGCCAGTACTTTGTTATACAATATTTACGAGTACTTCATTAGGGGTCATGCTGTGAGCTTACATGGTAGAGACTTTCCTCTCTGTCTTTGCTCCGAGAATGACTGTTTTCTAGGTTTGAGAATTTGTGTTTGACTTTTGCTAAACTACTTGGAATATGCATAAAAGCCTCTCAATATAATAATCGTCTTTGCATTTTCATAGGATCTGCGAAGGATTCTAGATTTGGGGCATTTCACTGTAGCACTGAACTTAACCTGGAATATGAAAAATGCGGACTACAATGTGGCTGTTATTAAGAAATGCATCCAGCTTCTGGATTCTGGGATTATCAGGTAATGTTTCCCCACAAGTTTTTAGGACATCTCAATTTTACGCATCATTTTATACAGAGCTAAATTAGCACTTGGAAATTCCATTTTACATTTTCCAGTTTTTTCTTCTTTTCTCCCCTCAGCTGAAGGTACTATTTCATGTTGGGGTATAAATCTACAGGTACAATCGTGGACAGTGAGGTTTGGCAAGCTATGAGAAGCCCAATCTTGTTCTCACCCAAAGTCTCTGTACATCCGGGGGCAGGGGGAATTTTAACCTAAAAAGAATGGGTACATTTGGAGCGTGGGGGTAGTTAATTTGTTAAAAATCATAACCCTGACTTGAACCCACCTCCAAACTTCCAATTTGAACAGAGGTGCGACGACAGAGACGGGAGGCCAGCCCGCTGCCAGGAGTTGGATATCAATTTAAATATTACAATGAAGCTAGATGCCTCTTTATTCTCCATTTTGTTTTTAACTGCAGCTGGATGGGTTTTAAACACTTTGTAAAAGCACCTTTATACCTACCTCCTGGGTCCAGGGTCCCTACTGTGATGTAAGCATGTTAATGTATGTACTGTAACATTAGACCACTGAATGTACCTTCACCCTGTATACACTATAGCTGTACCACCAGAGGGTGCTGCTGCTGAAGACCTATGGGTCACCTGTACACTGCAGGTAACCAAGTATAAAAGGGAGCTCACCTCTTGATGTCTTCACTCTAGGTGCTGCAATAAAGGACTAAAGTCACCACAGTTCAAGTACTATACCCTTACCTCATGGAGTCATTATTAGAGTGCTTGCATATAGTACAAATGGCGACGAGGTTACGAATTTCCACGCACAATATGTCTAACCTAAGCAACTTCCAACAATTCACTGATGGGGAAGATTGGGATGCCTTTTTGGAAAGGCTAGAACACTTTTTCATCGCGAACTACCTGGCTAGGGACTCATCAATCTTGCTGGCGAACAAGCGCAGAGCAATCCTGCTCAGCAGTTGTGGGCCCACTATCCATGGCCTCGTCAGGGACCTGCTAGCCCCAGCGAAGATGACGACCAAGACCTATGCGGTGCTCGTAACTTTAATACAAGAACAATTTAAACCTAAAGAGAGCATCCTCTCAGCCAGACACCGGTTCTGCACCCACCGGCGGCCCGAAGGCCAAGAAATTGCGAAATATGCTGCAGATCTGAGAAGATTGGCTGCACCGTGTGATTTTGGCGACCACCTCACCGAAGTACAAAGGGACATCTTCGTTATTGGAATCGGCCACGAGGGCCTCCTCCACAAGCTGCTCTCTGCGGACACCATGGTCACCCTGCAGAAGGCAATCAAAGTGAGCCAGGCCTTCATGATTTCGGTCTGCGACTCCAAACGTATGATGACTCACACCCAGGACTCTAAACCCGAGTACAGTGAACCGAATGGCGACTTTCAGAGGCAGGATTGCTGCCCCGAGACCCGTAACCCTGAGTCCGCCACATGGGGCCAACCGGCTAGCCCCGTGCTGACGCTGTGGAGAACATCACAGAGCCCACCAGTGCCGATACAAAGACTATACCTGCAAAGGCTGCAACACTGAAGGTCATCTTCAGCGAATGTGTAGAAAAGGTTTTACTCACTGAGTCGCTGAAGAATTGGCCGATCACCTGGGTTCCAGCGCTGATGAAGATGAAGCTGCTCAGCCCCTGGAAGAGGAGTACGGAATATATACCTGCTCCACCGAGAGTTCCCCGTGGAAAATGGGAGTAGCAATCAACAGGGTTCCAGTCTTGATGGAGATTGACACAGGGGCGAGCCAGTCGTTGATGAATCAGCTGGCCTTTGAGAAACTCTGGGACAATCCCACCAAATGACCCAAAATATTCCCAATACAGGCAAAGCTGCTCACCTACACAAAAGGCACCATCCCAGTCATTGGCAGTGAGGAGGTCCAGGTATCCAAAGGCGGCACGATGCACAAGCTTCCCCTGTGAATCGTTGCCGGTGATGGTCCAATGCTGCTGGGAAGAAGTTGGATGAAGCAAGTCCAAATCTATCGGAGTGATGAATGCCTCCGGGCCCTGGCGATCGACATCCTACGCGGCCCCAAACTTGGATCCATCGCAGCACCTGAAAATCCTACCGTCCGACTCGACTGCGCGGTGGCGACACAGATTGCACAACTCAACAAGATGATCCAACCTGACCGACCAGACCTCACCTTCCGGGCTCCAGTGGCAGGACTCCGAGGGAAGAAGATCGGCGCAGAAGGTAGATTCCCGGTGTCCGTGGCAGAACCTGGGGAGAAAAGGATCACCACAGCCTACCTCGTGGAGAGAGAGAAGATGGCACCCGCACTACGAGACGAAGCACCTGGAATCAAGATGGCCGTGACCAGACCACGAGGGGCAGCATTGAGGGAGCAACACGTGTCACCGAGCAGCGGACCGAATTGGGGTAAAGATTGCAAGGTCCTTTTGAAGGAGACCGGCAACCCAGAACAATTAAAGGGACAGTTCCACTCTTGGCTCAGCGATGCTGGTGATATTAAAGATAAAAGTGTAAAGAATGAATGCAGGTATATAAATGTACTGTTGAATGGTGATGCCGGCAATGCTAATCGGAGAAATGTAACGAATGCTTCAAAAGATGATGTAAGTGACAAGTTTGCATTGTTGAACAGTGATGCCAGTAATGTTAATGTGACAAATGTAACCTTTGTAAGTAACAAACGTGAAAGTGTAAAAAAGTATAACAATGTCTAAGTAGCTAGTAGCGATTGGAGCAAATGTATCATGTATGCTAATGATCGAATGAGAAATTATACCGGGTTCTACATGTATAATGACATCCCAAAGGAACCCAAAGTTGCATGTTCAGCCATGAACTCATTGAATGGCGGTGCAGGCTCGAAGAACCGAATGGCCTACTCCTGCACCTATTTTCTATGTTTCTATGTTTAAATCCCCGTGGGAAACACCCAGGTCCAGCGGGCTACCTGATCATGTAGTCTGTGCTTCCGGGACCAATGTGATGCCTCAGGAAGGGTTCACACACACCCAGTGGGAGCATACCCACTGCAGGGACAGCAGTCAATGGGCAGTACAGCCACCACCACTGGCAACCTTCTCCAGATCGGCCCTACTCCCCCTGGCTACCAGGGCCAGCACCGGGAGCAAGAGGCCAGTACCCTCCAGTTTTCCCAGCGGAACCTGGGATGACCAGATTTCCACCACCAATGGAGGACAAGGAGGTCACACCACCCTGTGGCCCTGCCCACCACTAAACGCCACCACCTACCCATTCTACAATGTATGTACCTTATCCATAGAACTTGCTCCACCACTGCAGAATTCTCCAACAGTAACACCCACATGGTCTATGTATGGGGGGATTGGGGGGGAAATGGATGTGTGCAGCCACGGGCATTTGGATCACACCTGGCACCCACACAACCCCCACCACAACCTCCCACCGCCCACTATTGATCACCTCCCCATGTCATGGCAATAAGAACGTGGGAAAGGCTTAGAGGGGAGTGTTGTCATGTGTGCATGTTAATGTATGTACAGTAACACTAGACCACTGAATGTACCTTCACCCTGTATACACTATACATGTACCACCAGAGGGTGCTGCTGCTAGACCAATGGGTCAGCTGTACACTGCAGGTAACCAAGTATAAAAGAGAGCTCACCTCTTGGCGTCCTCACTCTAGGAGCTGCAATAAAGGACTAATGTCACTACAGTTCAAGTACTATACTCTTACCTCGTGGAGTCATTATTAGAGTGCTTGCATATACTGCATCTACCTAACCCACCCCTCTGCAATCGGAGACCTTCCCACAAGGCCTCCGATCTCTCCACGAGGCCTCCCTTCCCCTTCCCCCCAGGCCTCCGATCTCTCAATGAGGCCTCCCCCCACCACCCCCGTTCTGCAACCTCCGATCCAATTCAGAGCCCCCCACCCCGATCTACTCCTGGGCAAACCTCTGATCCTGTCCTGGGCAAGCCTCCAATTCTCTGATCTATTGCTGGGCCGAGTTCTCCACTGCGCCCCCCCACCCTCAGATATATTGCTGGGCCGACCCCCACCCCCAGATCTATTGCTGGGTTGACCTCCCCATCCCCCCTGTCCCCCCACCACCCCAATCTATTGCTGGGCCGAAATCCTGCTCCCCCCCGCCCCCCCATCCCCCAAACGATCTATTGCTGGGTGGGTGACCAAGATGCATTACTAGTGGCGGTGGTGAGTGCATTGGAATGCAAAGTAAAGACCCTCTCTTTGATCCCGGAAAATCCGCTGGGGTCAGCAGGAGAGTTTCCCATTGACTACATTCCAGCCCTTGCAGATTTTCTCTGGTTCCACTCCACCACTTTATGTCTGTTGTTCATGCCGTTGACTACGTCTCACTTTCCGAAGTCGGGCAGTTGAACATGTTGGGCCAGTGGCTGTACCAAATAGTGTGGATTTTGGAGGATGGGGTGGGGGCAGTGGAAAATCATATGGTTCTGCCAGTCAAAGGTTTTTACAAAATCCCAGTGTCCCTACTCTAATCGATTAATTGCAGTAAGGACCCCTTCCCCTTAGCGTTGTGAAGGCGCAAATGACAAGAAATACCTCATATGACATGTTCCCTTCATGGAATTTTAATATGCCACAGTCCCACTTGAAAGGGCTTGTTGTTGTCAGGCAAAAAAGGGAAGAGGAAACGACGCAGCATCCTGGCCCAAATCGTGCCCAGATTACTCTATTGCCATACTGAAAAGGGAGAGGAAATTTGGGGCTTGTGTGTCTATAAGAAAATAAAAAGTTAATTTGAAAGATAAATTCTCATATTTAGTAGTGTCAAAATGCTCTGGATGGAATTAGAGAATTAGTATTCAGTAATTGATGCTGTGCTGACATTTGTAAACAGAGGCTGAACACTTATGGTTTATATATCACACCATTCAGACTTCATGATTGAATCACTGCCTTATAATTCCCTCCACCGTATCCATTTTTTACATACTCACAGAACTCGACTTGCATAGAAATTCAAACCGAGTTAAATTGTGGATGTCAAGCTCATTTATGATGCAATGCTTCAATCTATTTTTAATTATCCAATTGTCAGAACTTTAGTATTTATTGATTTGGTCAGATTTAAAAAAAATTAAAATGAAATTTCGCGGAAGATGATGTAAGGCCGCCAGTGACTCTGAGTGGTTGAAATTCGGTTGCTAACACCTGCTGATAACACCGGTGTTAGGTGTTAAGTGGGCGTAAGGCGGTTCGGACTGGTACTGGGTGCTGTTAATGCCTGCTGCGAAATTCGGTGGTCATTTTTTAAGGACGTTAAAACGTAACGAGCCGCTGGCTAACGCCATGGAAATCATGACATCAGTATGCGTACAGTGCCTCTTTGGCGCCCTTTTCACCACATTCACTTTTGCCACCTCACTTAACAGCTGGCGTCGATGACACCTGAAAAATTTGGACTTCACAAGGCGGAGAAACGAATCCGGGGTGTTATTTAAAGGGAGTTGCAGCCGGGGCTCAGAGATCTCAGTCAGAGCTGCATTTGATGCCCGCACAGAGGTGTTGTCGTCTTATTGCTATTCACTCGTCAGATGTATCTCGGACACATTGTTGGGTTCCACATCGGAAAAATGTGAAAGTTGCATTTCGCTGTGACCTCTGCAAAGTTATGGGTGCAGTGATTGCACACCACATCATCCTGCGGCGGCTACTTGAAAGGCGTCGGCTGCAGAGACAGCTTGGGGCAAATGTGAATCCTCCCCAGAGGTGATACTCCAGACGACAGAGCAGGCGGTCATACAGACGCAGATTTACCGTGCGCATTTCTCTTATCTTGAGATGTCCGAGGAGCACTGCTTAAGAAGGGTGAGGTTCCACAAGGAG
This sequence comes from Pristiophorus japonicus, assembly GCF_044704955.1. NCBI lineage: Eukaryota > Metazoa > Chordata > Chondrichthyes > Pristiophoridae > Pristiophorus > Pristiophorus japonicus. The sequence continues at coordinate 211,403,965 of NC_091979.1, read as the reverse complement.
GTGGTCATGAAGCTTTGCAGCCTTCTGCAGACATACTTGGCAGCAGACAAGGCACCAGGGCCTCACTGTCAGTGACAGTGAAAGTGACAGTAGCACTCAACTTCTATGTTACCGGCATCTTACAGTCTCCTGTCGGTGATATATGCAACATCTCACAGTTTGCAGTATGTTGCTGCATTCATCAGGTGAATGATGCTCTCTACAGCAAATGAATGGATTACATCAAGTTCAGCAGGTCCAAGGAAGACCAGGATGAGCACACCTATGGGTTTGCCAGGATAGCGGGCTTCCCCAGGGTTCAGGAAGCCATTGATTTTACACATGTGGCATTGAGGGCCCTGCCTCACAATGGAGAGGTGTTTCTGAATCACAAGGGATTCCACTCCCTCAATGTACAGCAGGTCTGCGATCACAGGCGGATGATCCTTGCTGTCAATGCACGCTATCCTGGCAACTGCCACGCTGCCTTCATCCTGCAGGAGAGCACTGTGCCACGACTCTTCCAGCTACCGCATGAAGGCCGTGGCTGGCTCCTGGGCGACAAAGGTTATGGTGTGGCCACCTGGCTGATGCCACCCCTCTGCAATCCTACCACCCCTGCCCAGCAGCACTACAACAGCAACCATACCACAACCTGAGCCATTATCGAGCAAACTATCGGGGGTTCTGAAGCAGCATTTCCACTGCCTTGATCGCTCTGGAGGAGCATTCCAGTACTCACCTGATAGAGTCTCCATGTTCACTGTTGTCTGCTGCATGCTGCATAACTTGGCTAATATGGGGGCCCAGCCATTACCACCAGGGACGGTTGATCCACCTCAAGAGGACGGTGACGATGATGAAACATAGAAACATAGAAAATAGGTGCAGGAGCAGGCCATTCAGCCCTTCTAGCCTGCACCGCCATTCAATGAGTTCATGGCTGAACATGAAACTTCAGTACCCCCTTCCTGCTTTCTCGCCATAACCCTTGATCCCCCGAGTAGTAAGGACTTCATCTAACTCCCTTTTGAATATATTTAGTGAGGAAGACTAGGAGCTTCAGCCAAGGAGGAGGCAGCATGATAGTGCTGCGGCTGGAAGGGTTGCTTGTCAGAGACTCTTCGCTTATCGATTCTAGTGAATGACTCTTGATGTGCTGAATAGCCAGCCTATACACCTGGGCATCAACTAAACACATCGCGACCCACCTTGCAGCCAGCTATCTTTAATAATCACTGCATAATCATGTGAACAATCAAAACTTGATTGATTGCAAACATAAATCATGTGTGCTGAAAACAAGCACAAGACAACAACTTCATCCCCAACACATCAACATACCCACCAGACCACTTCAAACATTCTCAAAGACATCCAAGTGCAACTATTGACATCAGTTCATTTTCTAACAAGGTAGCCATCTCTGGTGACTATTAAGTAAGTGTTTTGTGGGTCATACAAGTGCAACTGGTTATAAAAGCTCAGATCTTAACGAGGTCAGCATATGTAGTCACCTTCTCACACTTTGTCTTGGAGTGCTTTACCACCCCTTCCCTTCTCCCCCTCCCATGCCTTCTGCTCCTCCTCAATCAGACCTCAGAGCCTTCAGCAAGGCTGGTAGCCGGTTGCTGATTTGAAGGCGCAGCAACACATGATATTGGTGAGGCCGCAACTGGAGTACTGCGTGCAGTTTTGGTCACCTTACTTAAGGAAGGATATACTGGCTTTGGAGCGGGTACAGGGATGATTCACTCGGCTGATTCCGGAGATGAGGGGGTTACCTTATGATGATAGATTGAGTAGACTGGGTCTTTACTCGTTGGAGTTCAGGAGGATGAGGGGTGATCTTATAGAAATATTTAAAATAATGAAAGGGATAGCCAAGATAGAGGCATAGAGGTTGTTTCCACTGGTCGGGGAGACTAGAACTAGGGGGCACAGCCTCAAAATACTGGGGAATCAATTTAAAACCGAGTTGAGAAGGAATTTCTTCTCCCAGAGGGTTGTGAATCTGTGGAATTCTCTGCCCAAGGAAGCAGTTGAGGCTAGCTCATTGAATGTATTCAAGTCACGGATAGATAGATTTTTAACCAATAAGGGAATTAAGGGTTACAGAGAGTGGGCGGGTAAGTGGAGCTGAGTCCACAGCCAGATCAGCCATGATCTTGTTGAATGGCGGAGCAGGCTCGAGGGGCTAGATGGCCTACTCCTGTTCCTAGTTCTTATGTTCTTATGATGGTCGAGCAGGATGTCCCCGACCAGCTCGAGCCCTGGAAGGCCCAGCTCCGGACTGCATAACCTCAGCATGGGCGGCAGCACTCTGTTGTGGATGGGTTGCAGTGACCGACAGCTTTGAAGGTGGAATTATGTCGTGCTGCGAAACAACATCACGTTCCAACTGGCCCAACACGCTGCGACTCCCTCGGAGTTGAGCATCATCATCTGCAGCCATCTGGGTGAGGTCAGATTGCTGCTCTGATTCGGCAAGGTTAGGTTCCCGTTGAACTGATGGGGCTCCAGACAGGATGGCAGCGGTCAGTTCGTCCATTGAATTTATTTGCCTCTACATCAAGAGTGACTGCGACTGCAGTACACCAGAGAGCTGACTCAGGACACCACTCACTGATGACATTTGAGTATGGAGGCCTAGAGTAGCATCAGCCTGGGGCTCAAGGCCACTGCAACATCAGCCATAGCCTGTGCCACCATGTATGGGACCCATGGTCGCTGTTTACATCCAGCATCCATTAGTACCTACCAAGGATGGGCTCGGTGGGCCGCTGAGAGGCATGAGCAACAGTTGAGGTGGACTCCACCATCCTCACAGCTAGGGCATCAAGACTCTGGGGCACCCTTGCTATTGCATCCAGCAGATCGCTGTGCAACTGCTAGGTCTTGTGACAACCGCTAGGTCGGGCTCATTATCAGAGTGCTGCTGAGCATCATTCAGGCACGCACTCATCCTCCGGCGAGCTGGCCCCCGGTCTTCCCCTCCCCCATGGCATTGCTGGAAGCCACTGGGTCCCGGAGCATCACCCACCTCCATTTCCCCGACCACCTCTTCGTTAACAGCGCTGCTGGCCCCGCTCTCAGACTGCTGCGTGAGATCGAACAAGGTGTTGTCTTCCTGCTCCTCCTCCTCCTCTTTGTCCTCATCACCATCTGCACCCATGGAAAATGCCTGAGAAGGCCCTGGTGGATCTGGTTGCTCATCCGAAAGCACAAACACAGAAGAGCGGTTACCTGCAGGGGAAGGGGCCAGGAGCAGGAAAGGCATTCGTGAATGCCAGTCTCATCGAAAGAGCTGCATGATGATGGTATGAGGGCCAAGTGTCCTGCAGTTCACTGCAAAGGAACTCATCATACCGTCACTGTCCTGAGGGGTGTCGGCCGCACCCACCGCCATAGCACCAACTTAAGTGCCCATCAGGGCAGCTATCCGTTCCTCCAACATAGTGAGCAATTGGCGGTCTGGCTCCCCTCCACCAGTCTGCATTTGCTCCCACCAGTTGTGTGCGAGCTTCGACTGTAACATTAAAGAGAAAGTCGGAGTTAGAGGTCTTCTATCAGTGTGTCCCAAGTGCCTTACATACTTCAGTACATTTTACTCTTTGACAGCCTTCACAGCTCAATGTTTAGTACATTTTACTCTATGACAGTCTTCACAGCTTGATATTTAGTACATTTTACTCTATGACAAGCTTCACAGCTTGATGTAACTACCATTCGCGACATGGACTTGCTGTGACAATGCTTGAATTAGGAGGCCAGGACCTAACAGTAATGGGGAGGCTACCGTCTTTGACACACATATTAAGACGGAAGAGTTAACAACATGAGGGATGGGTCTGCAGAACCGAGTAGCAAAATCAACAGCACAAGCAGGCTCTTGCAGTGGGTGAGGCTGTAAATGGGAACCTTGACTGTGGCCTCACCCACGTACAGCATGGATTCCGAGACACTATATTGAGCAGAGAGTGCATATTGAGGTCAGAAAATAGCATGTTGGATTTGGAAATTAAAGATACTCACCCTCACTACTCACGTCAGGTCGTTCCACTTTTTGCTGCATTGCATTGCTGTCCTTGGCACCGTGTCACTCGCAGACACTCGCTCTGCTATTTCCCTCCATAACAGTTGGTACGTTTGGAGTTGTGGTCTCCTCCAAGTTTCTGTCCTGAGCTAACTCCCGGATATTGAGCCCACGCTTAACGGCCCACTGTTAATCTGCATCGCGCCTCCAGGTAAATGTGCAACATCATGATTTAACGCTGCTATCCACTCTTTAGGCAGCAAAACTTAATTTTGCGTTTGGGATCCGCGCCTAATGCCTGCCGTTAAAAAATTCTCTCAGCCGGTGACACCGCCTCAAAAATCGCAGGACTGAATTTTGACCCCTGAGTGTTAAACATGAATTAGTTTAATCCAAACATCATGCTGTTCAAGGATATAATATCTGCCCTACCTTGGATTTTCGGAATGAAGCTTAGCTATCTGCCATCGCAGGAACACAGCACCTCATAATTGTTTTAAACACTATTTATTTAGGATTTTAGGATTTTATAATACAAAAAGAGGAAAAAAAAACAAATCAAAGAAGCAGATCAGCATATACAGTTAAAACAATAATAACAACATTGTGAAATAATATTATATATCAAAAAATAAATCTTGTTCAGAGGGGACAGTAGGTTGAGTGAGAAGGAGGAACTGAAGGTTATCCTTATTAGGCGGGAAATTGCATTAGGGAAATTGATGGGTTTGAAGGCCGATAAATCCTCGGGGCCTGATAGTCTGCATCCCAGAGTACTTAAGGAAGTGGCCCTAGAAATAGTGGATGCATTGGTGATCATTTACCAACAGTCTATCGACTCTGGATCGGTTCCTATGGACTGGAGGGTAGCTAATGTAACACCACTTTTTAAAAAAGGAGGGAGAGAGAAAACGGGTAATTATAGACCGGGTAGCCTGACATCGGTAGTGGGGAAAATGTTGCAATCAATCATTACGGATGAAATAGCAGCACATTTGGAAAGCAGTGACAGGATCGGACCAAGTCAGCATGGATTTATGAAAGGGAAATCATGCTTGACGAATCTTCTGGAATTTTTTGAGGATGTAACTAGCAGAGTGGACAAGGGAGAACCAGTGTATGTGGTGTATTTGGACTTTCAGAAGGCTTTTGACAAGGTCCCGCACAAGAGATTGTTGTGCAAAATCAAAGCACATGGTTTTGGGGTAATATACTGACATGGATAGGGAACTGGTTGGCAGACAGGAAGCAGAGAGTCGTAATAAATGGGTCCTTTTCAGAATGGCAGGCAGTGACTCATGGAGTGCCGCAGGGCTCAGTGCTGGGACCCCAGCTCTTTACAATATACATTAACGATTTGGATGAAGGAATTGAGTGTAATATCTCCAAGTTTGCAGATGACACTAAATTGGGTGGCGGTGTGAGCTGTGAGGAGGATGCTAAGAGGCTGCAGGGTGACTTCGACAGGTTAGGTGAGTGGGCAAATGCATGGCAGATGCAGTATAATGTGGATAAATGTGAGGTTATCCATTTTGGGGGCAAAAATACGAAAGCAGAATATTATCTGAATGGCGGCAGACTAGGAAAAGGGGAGGTGCAACGAGACCTGGGTGTCATGGTTCATCAGTCACTGAAAGTGGGCACGCAGGTACAGCAGGCGGTAAAGAAGGCAAATGGAATGTTGGCCTTCATAGCTAGGGGATTTGAATATAGAAGCAAGGAAGTCTTACTGCAGTTGTACAGGGCCTTAGTGAGGCCTCACCTGGAATATTGTGTTCAGTTTTGGTCTCCTAGTCTGAGGAAGGACATTCTTGCTATTGAGGGAGTGCAGCGAAGGTTCACCAGACTGATTCCAGGGATGGCTGGGCTGTCATATGAGGAGAGACTGGATCAACTGGGCCTTTATTCACTGGAGTTTAGAAGGATGAGAGGGGATCTCATAGAAACATATAAGATTCTGATGGGACTGGACAGGTTAGATGTGGGAAGAATGTTCTCGATGTTGGGGAAGTCCAGAACCAGGGGACATAGTCTTAGGATAAGGGGTATGCCATTTAGAACTGAGATGAGGAGAAACTTCTTCACTCAGAGGGTTGTTAACCTGTGGAATTCCCTGCCGCAGAGAGTCGTTGATGCCAGTTCACTGGATATATTCAAGAGGGAGTTAGATATGGCTCTTACGGTTAAGGGGATCAAGGGGTATGGAGAGAAAGCAGGAAAAGGGTATTGAAGGAATGATTAGCCATGATCTTATTGAATGGCGGTGCAGGCTCGAAGGGCCGAATGGCCTACTCCTGCACCTATTTTCTATGTTTCTAGGATAAGGGGTAGGCCATTTATGACTGAGCTGAGGAGAAACCTCTTCACTCAGAGAGTTGTTAATCTATGGAATTCCCTGCCGCAGAGAGTTGTTGATGCCAGTTCATTGGATATATTCAAGAGGGAGTTAAATATGGCCCTTGCAGCTACAGGGATCAAGGGGTATGGAGAGAAAGCAGGAAAGGGGTACTGACGGAATGGTCAGCCATGATCTTATTGAATGGCGGTGCAGGCTCGAAGGGCCGAATGGCCTACTCCTGCACCTATTTTCTATGTTTCTATGTTTCTATGAAGCAGGTCACTATCAATACCAAAAACACAAGGTGAGAAAAGTAGCATGAAACACCTGGATCTCTGCTGTCTTAGGCTAGTGCTAAACTTACTCTCACTATTGAACCTCTGTAGTTCTGGCACACCACACTCTCTGGTGGCTTGAGTAACCTTGTGGTGAGTTCGAGTTGACGTTTTCGACTTATACAGAATGTTGTTCGGCTGCAGCAGCATGTGTGTCCTTGGTGTAAGTATGGAGTTCGGGCTTAATTACTGCCACATCTATAATGCTGCTACGGTCGATGGATCGGCCAAAAATCCTCAGTGTGTAGAAAGTGGATTATTTTCTTCTCAGCACCACCCTAATTAGTTCTACTAGTCTGCAGCACTTTTGACACCACAGACTTCAGAAGCCAGAGATGGAACCTGTTGACAAACAGGATGATAGCATTCTATCACTGGACAAATAAAGGATTTGGAGAATAAAGAAAGAAAAAGAAAAGAAAGGAAAGAAAAAGAAAGGAAGGAAAAGAAGGAAGAAAGGAAAGGAAGAAAAGAAAGGAAAAAAGGAAAAGAAAGAGAAGGAAGGAAAGGAAGGAAAGAAAGAAGGAAGGAAGGACATATTGGATGCGTCTATTTGTACTAAATGAATTGCAGCCGTTTCTCTGATTGGCTCTCCATTATCACATGACCAATTGCTGATTGGTCCTCTTGGAGGATAAGCCACACCCTGAAGTTTCTCTAGAATGTGTGAATGGAACCTTCCAGCCTAACTTTGCCCATTGTAACATGATCCTTTCTGACTTTAGAAATCAGAAAGGACACATCCCTCCCTCAGCCAAAGTGCCTTACTCCACCCTCCCCCACACCCACAACAGATGATATTGTATATGCTGACGATGGATGTACTCTATGTGTAGTCACTGTGAGATTGTATAAGATGGAGACTTGTTTACCTGATGTACTATCAATAAGGTTCACACCGTGTACATACATGCTGGCACCCCTAGAGGGTGCAACTGGTGGAGACCGGGGATTTTCTGCCCTGGTGGCAGGGCCTTGTATAAAAGGCTGCACACCATGCTTGCAGAGCACTCCGGAGTTTGGAATAAAGGACCAAGGTCACGACAGTTCAAGTACAACATATTGCCTTGTGGAGTCATTCATAAGTACATTACAGACATAACAACTGGCGACGAGAATAAGGACTTTCACGCGATCATGGCTACCTTTGGCACACTAAAAGACTTTGCAGAGGGTGACGATTGGGATGCCTTCACAGAAAGGCTCAAGCAATATTTTGTAGCAAACGACCTGGCAGGGGAGATGGACACATTGGCAAGGCTATACTGCTGACCAGTTGTGGGCCTGAGGTCTACTGTCTCGTCAGGGACTTGCTGGCACCCATGAAGGCCAAGGATAAGACATACGATGAGCTGACTGAGTGAATTCGCGACCAACGTAAACCAAAGGAGAGCATCTTCACGGCCAGGCACAGATTCCACATGCACCGCAGACCTGAGGGCCAGGAGATTGCAAAATATGTTGCCGACCTCAGGAGACTTGCGGCACCGTGTGATTTTGGCACGCACCTCAACGAAGCATTGCGAAACATCTTCATTATAGGAATTGGCCATGAGGGCCTCCGTCACAAGTTACTATCTGCCGACACCACAGTCAACCTGCAGAAAGCCATCGGCATCAGTCAGGCATTCATAGAAACATAGAAACATAGAAAATAGGTGCAGGAGTAGGCCATTTGGCCCTTTGAGCCTGCACCACCATTCAATATGATTATGGCTGATCAGTCACCTCAGTACCCCTTTCCCGCTTTCTCTCCATACCCCTTGATACCTTTATCCCTAAGAGCCATATCAAGCTCCCTCTTGAATATATCCAATGAACTGGCATCAACGACTCTCTGCGGTAAGGAATTCCACAGGTTAGCAACTCTTTGAGTGAAGAAGTTTCTCCTCATCTCAGTCCTAAATGGCCTACCCCTTATCCTAAGACTGTGTCCCCTGGTTCTGGAATTCCCCAACATCGGGAACATTCTTCCCGCATCTGACCTGTCCCGTCCCGTCAGAATCTTATACGTTTCTATGAGATCCCCTCTCATCCTTCTAAACCCCAGTGTATAAAGGCCCAGTTGATCCAGTCGCTTCTCATATGTCAGTCCAGCCATCCCTGGAATCAGTTTGGTGAACCTTCGCTGCACTCCCTCAATAGCAAGAACGTCCTTCCTCAGACTAGGAGACCAAAACTGAACACAATATTCCAGGTGAGGCCTCACCAAGGCCCTGTACAATTGCAGTAAGACCTCCCTGCTCCTATACTCAAATCCCCTAGCTATGAAGGCCAACATGCCATTTGCCTTCTGCAATGCCTGCTGTACCTGCATGCCAAATTTCAATGACTGATGAACCATGACACCCAGGTCTCGTTGCACCTCCCCTTATCCTAATCTGCCACCATTCAGATAATATTCTGCCTTCGTTTTTTTGCCACCTAAGTGGATAACCTCACATTTATCCACATTATACTGCATCTGCCATGCATTTGCCCACTCACCTAACCTGTCCAAATCACCCTGCAGCCTCTTAGCATCCTCCTCACAGCTCACACCGCCACACAGTTTAGTGTCATCTGCAAACTTGGAGATATTACACTCAATTCCTTCATCCAAATCGTTAATGTATATTGTAAAGAGCTGGGGTCCCAGCACTGAGCCCTGCGGCACTTCACTAGTCACTGCCTCCCATTCTGAAAAGGATCCGTTTATCTCGACTCTGCTTCCTGTCTGCCAACCAATTCTCTATCCACGCTCGTACGTTACCCCCAATACCACGTGCTTTGATTTTGCACACCAATCTCATATGTGGGACCTTGCCAAAGGCCTTTTGAAAGTCCAAATATACCACATCCACTGGTTCTCCCTTGTCCACTCTATTAGTTACATCCTCAAAAAAATTCCAGAAGATTTGTCAAGCATGATTTCCTTTTCACAAATCCATGCTGACTTGGACCGATCCTGTCACTGCTTTCCAAATGCGCTGCTATTTCATCCTTAATAATTGATTCCAACATTTTCCGCACTACTGATGTCAGGCTAATCGGTCTATAATTTCCCATTTTCTCTCTCCCTCCTTTTTTAAAAAGTGGTGTTACATTGGCTACCCTCCAGTCTATAGACTGTTGGAAAATGATCACCAATGCATCCACTATTTCTAGGGCCACCTCCTTAAGTACTCTGGGATGCAGACAATCAGGCCCCGGGGATTTGTCGGCCTTCAATCCCATCAATTTTCCCAACACAATTACCGCCTAATAAGGATATCCTTCAGTTCCTCCTTCTCACTAGACCCTTGGTCCCCTAGTACATCCGGGAGGTCATTTGTGTCTTCCTTCGTGAAGACGGAACCAAAGTATTTGTTCAATTGGTCTGCCATATCTTTGTTCCCCATTATTAATTCACATGAGTCCGACTGCAAGGGAGCTATGTTTGTCTTCACTAATCTTTTTCTCTTCACATATCTATAGAAGCTTTTGCAGTCAGTTTTTATGTTCCCGGCAAGCTTCCTCTCGTACTCTATTTTCCCCCTCCTAATTAAACCCTTAGTCCTCCTCTGCTGAATTCTAAATTTCTCCCAGTCCTCAGGTTTGCTGCTTTTTCTGGCCAATTTATATGCCCCTTCCTTGGATCAAACACTATCCTTAATTTCCCTTGTTAGCCACGGTTGAGCCACCTTCCCTGTTTTATTTTTACTCCACACAGGGATGTACAATTGTTGAAGTTCATCCATGTGATCTATAAATGTTTGCCATTGTATATCCACCATCAACCCTTTAAGTATAATTCACCAGTCTATTCTAGCCAATTCATACCTTATGCCGTTGCAGTTAGCTTTCCTTAAGTTTAGGACCCTAGTTTCTGAATTAACTGCGTCACTCTCCATCTTAATAAAGAATTCCTCCATATTATGGTCACTCTTCCCCAAGGGGCCTCGCAGAACAAGATTTCTAATTAGTCCCTTCTCATTACACATCGCCCAGTCTAGGATGGCCAGCTCTCTAGTTGGTTCCTCGACATATTGGTCAAGAAAACCATCCCTAATACGCTCCAGGAAATCCTCCTCTACTGCATTG